>NC_081435.1:1691459-1834561 GCF_949786415.1 Peromyscus eremicus
CCTGAGATTCTTTCTTCCATCTTTTGTACTCTGTTGGTTATGTTTGCATCTGTAGTTCCTGTTCATTTACCCAGATTTTTCATTTCCAGAATTCCCTTGGTTTGTGTTTTCTTTATTGCTTCTATTTCAATTTTCAAGTCTTGAACTGTTTTCTTCACCTGTTTGTTTTTTTCTTGGCTTCTTAAGGGATTTATTGATTTCTTCCAATTTTTTTTGTCTTTTCCTCTATTTCTTTAAGGGAATTTTTCATTTCCTCTTTAAGGGCCTCTATTGTCTCCATAATGTTATTTTTAAGGTTGTTTTCTTTTCCTTCATCTGGGTTGGGGTGTTCAGGTCTTGCTGTTGTAGCACCACTAGGTTCAGGTGATGCCGTATTGCTCTTTATGTTGTTGAACGTGTTCTTACACTGTCCTCTACCTGTCTCTTCTTCTAGTTGTTGAAGGTGGGGCCTGTGGCTCCGTGGGTCACTGAGGCCTCAGGGAATGGTTGCAGGGATGCTGCTGCTCCATCATTGGGACTGTGGTTGGTGGGGGAGGGGCGTGGGATCGAGGAACTGTTTTAAAGGGTTGCAGCTGAGGAAGGTTGAGAACTGCTGTGTTAGAGTTTTGTACAGTGATTATAAAGAGCTCCCTTACTACTAAGAGTCTTTTTGATAGCTTATTGGGTAAAGGCCCCTGTTGCCAAGTCTAACAACCTAAGTTATCCATACATGCTCATGATGGTACACACAAAAATAAATAAATGTAATAAAAATTTTTAGAGATTAGTTTTAAAAAATGTGTTGTTTTTTGGTATTATTTTTATTTATTTTTAAAAGTTAATTAATTGTGTGTGTGTGTGTGTGTGTGTGAGAGAGAGAGAGAGAGAGAGAGAGAGAGAGAGAGAGAGAGAGAGAGGAGAGGCTCTTTCTCTCCTACCTTGTTCTAAGGACTTTCTTCTGCTGTGTTCTGTGCTCCAGACTAGCTGGCCAGAGAGTTTCCAGGCAATTCTTCTCTTACTCTGTTTCCATTTCTCAGTAGGAGTGTTGAGTTTACAGACGCACACCACCACTTTGGTATGTTGACATGGATTGAATTATGAAGCTTGTGGGACAAGAGCTCTTACCAGCGGACCCATTTCCTAGGCTCCTGATGATTGTATTTTTGTGATTTGCATTTTTTTCCTATGTGGAATTTTTGTCATACCATGTAGATGTATTAATTCAACCACATGCTTTCCCAAATGGCAACCTAATTGTCCCAGCATTATTTCCTTCCTACTAATACTGAAATTAAGGGTATATATAATTTTTTTCCATACAAATCCTGTGTATGTTTCTGGCTAAGTTCTGTCTTGTTATATAATACTTCTCAATTTCATGTTAATTTCTTCCTTGTCTTTGCCTTTTAAAAAATTCATTTATTTTATGTGTATGCATATTTGGTCTGCATATCTGTGCATCATGCATGTACCTGCAGAGGCCAGAAGAGGGTTTTGATTCCCCTGGAACTGGAGTTAGGCAAGGTTGTGAGCCACCTGGTAGGTGCTGGGGATTGAACCTTGGTCCTGTGGAAGCCAGTGCTCCTAACTACTAAGACATTTCTCCAGCCCCCTCTTACCTTTTTTGAAGCAGAGTCTTGGTATGTTGCCCAGCCCTTGAACTCAGCACACTTCTGGTTCAGCCTGGGATTATAGGCTGTATCTGTGTTCCCAGCTACCTGCCATACCTTCTAATTCATCGATATACTTGATTATGTTGGACTTTCTCCCAGAAACATTCTGAATTCTTGTGTCTTTTCCCCAGCCTGTCTTTCTTGTGTTTTCTTTTCTTTTCATTGTTAAAATGTATTCTCTCACACAATACATCCCGACTGCAGCCTCCCTCCCTTCACTTCTCCCAGCCCCGCTTCCCTCTCCAGAGTCTTCCCCAGATCCACTGCTCCTCCATTTCCCTTCAGAAGAGAGCAGGCCTCCCAGGGATATCAACCAAACATGGCATAACAAATTACAACAAGACTAGGCACAAAGCTTCATATCAAGCCTGGACAAGGCAACTCAAAAGGAGGAAGAGCCCCAAGAGCAGGCAAAAGAGTCAGAGACACCCCCACTCCCACTGTTAGAAGTCCCACAAACACTCCAAGCTAAACAGTCACAGCATGTGTGCAGAGGACCTACCATAGACCCACAGGCTCTGTGATAGCCACTTCAGTCTCTGGGAGCCTTTATTAGCCCTGCTTAGTTGATTCTGTGGGCTGTGTTCTCCTGGTGTCCTTGACCCCTCTGGCTCCTACAATCCTTCCTCCCCATCTTTTATGGAGTTCTCAGAGTTCCATCTAATGTTTGGATGTGGGTCTCTGCATCTGCTCCAATCAGTTGCTGGAAGAAGCCTCTCTGATGTCTATTGAGCTAGGCACAGATCTGTGAGAATAGCAGAATATCGCTAGAAATCATTTCATTGACTTTTTTTTTTTGGTCAGTCATGCTTGGTCTCTGAGCCATCCAACTTCTGGTTCTTGGCCATCCAGGCAGTGTTGGACATGGGCATCCTCTTGTGGCTTGGGTCTCAGTTTAGACTAGTCCTTGGTTGGTCATTCTCACAAGCTCTGAGCCACCATTGTCCCAGCACATCTTGCAGGCAGGACAGGTGTGGGTCAAAGGTTTTGTGGCTAGGTTGGTGTCCTGGTCCCACCACTGGGAGCCTTGCCAAACAACTGAAGATGGCTGGTTTAGGCACCATAGTCTCTATTACCAGGAGTCCTCACTAGGGTCACCCTCATAAGTTCCAAGAAGTTTCTACTGCAGTAGGTTTCCACATTGTCCCCTAAATGTTCCCCTATTCCAATTATCTCCCCTGTACTGTCTCCCTCTGTACCTTCCTCCACCATCTGATCCCTCCTCTTCCCATCCCTACCTGCAAAATCTATTCTATTTCTCCTTCCCAGGGAGATCCATGCATCCTCCCTAGAGCCATCCTTGTGACTTAACTTTTGGGTCTATGGATTGCAGTGTGATTATTATTAACAGCAAATATCTACTTGTAAGTGAGTACATGTCATGTTTATCTTTCTGGGCCTGGGTTGCCTCACTCAGGATAATTTTTTTCTAGTTCCATCCATTAGCCTGTAAATCTCATGATGTCATTTTTCCCTAACAGCTGAGTAATACTCCACTGTGTAAATATATCACATTTTCTTTATCCATTCTTTGATTGAGGGACAAGCTTTCAGTTTCTGGTTATTATAAATAAAGTCACTATGATCACAGTTGAGCAAGTGTCCTTATGGTAGGATAGAGTATCTTTGGGGTATATACCCAAGAGTGGTAAAGCTGGGTCTTGATGTAGACTGAATCCCAATTTTCAGAGGAACTGCCATACTGATTTCCATAGTGGCTGTACAAATTTACACTTCCACCAGGAATGGAGGGTGTTCACCTTGCTCCGCATCCTCACCAGCATGATCTGTCATCTGCCATTCTGAGAGATGTAAGATGGAATCTCAAAGTTGTTTTGATTTGCATTTCCCTGATGACTAATGATGTTGGGCATTTCTTCAAGTGTTTCTCACCACTTAATATTCCTCAATTGAGAATTCTCTGTTTAGATCTGTACCCCATTTTTAATTGTTTTGTTTGGTTTGTTGATGCCTAGTTTCTTGAGTTTTTTTTTTTTTTTGTAATTAAAAAAATCATTTAACTTTATTTTATGTGTGTTGGTATGAAGGTGTCAGATCCTCTGGAACTGGCGTTAGAGATAGTTGTGAGCTGCCATGTGGGTGCTGAGAATTGAACACGGGTCCTCTGGGAGAGCAGCCAATGCTCTTAACTGCTGAGCCATCTCTCCAGCCTCCCTTTTTTTGTAATTTTTTAAAAAAATTAAATATTAGCTTTCTGTCAGATGTGGAGTTGGTAAAAAATATTTCCCATTCTGTAGGCTTCCATTTTGTCCTGACAGTGTTCTTTGCCAGAATACTTTGTACAGAAACTTTCATGAGGTCTCATTTATTAATTGCCAGTCTTAGTGTCCACACTATCCATGGTCTGTGTCTTCTGTGCCAATGCACTCAAGGCTGTTCCTCATTTCTTTTCTATCAGGTTCAGTGTGTTTGGTTTAGTGTTGAGGTCTTTGATCCACTTGGACTTGAGTTTTGTATAGGGTGATAAATATGGATCTAGTTGCATTCTTCTACATGAAGACACCCAGTGAGACTAGCACCATTAGTTGAAGATGGTTTCTTTTTTCACTGTGTATTTCTGACTTCTTTGATATTTTTAATCAGGTGTCTGTAGGTGTATGAATTTATGTCTGAGTCTTCAATTAGATTCCATTAATATACATGTCTGTTTTATTTATGTCAATACCACACAGTTTTTAATACTATAGCTCTGTAGTACAGCTTGACATCAGGGATGCTGATACTTCTGGAAGTTCTTTCATTATTCAGAATTTTTTTTTTTTAGCTATCCTGTTTTTTCATTGTTGTGTTTTGCTTTTCCATATGAAATTGAGTATTGTCCTTTCAAGGTCTGTAAAGAATTGTGTTGGAATTTTGATGGGGATTGTGTTGAATCTGTAGATTGCTTTTGGTAAGATTGCCATTTTTACTATGTTAATTCTATTGATCCATGAGCATGGGAGATCTTTCCATCTTCTGATATCTTCTTCAATTTCTTCAAAGACTTGAAGTTGTTGTTATACAGGCCTTTCACTTGCTTGGTTAGGGTTAACTCAAGATATTTTATATTGTTTGTGGCTATTGTGAAGGGTGTTGTTTCCCTGATTTCTTTCTCAGTCTGTCATTTGTATATAGGAGGGCTACTGATTTTTTTGAGTTAATCTTGTATCCAGCCATATTACTGAAGACGTTTATCAGCTGTAGGAGTTCCCTGGAAGAATTTTTGGGGTCACTTATGTATACTGTCATATCATCTGGAAATATCAATATCTTGGCTTCTTTTCCAGTTTGTATCTTTCCAATTTGATCTCCTTCAGCTGTCTTATTGTCCTAGCTAAAACTTCAAGTACTATATTGAAAAGGTATGGAGAGAGTGGACAGCCTTGTCTTGCTTCTGATTTCAGTGGAATTGCTTTGAGTTTTTGTCCATTTAATTTAATGATGGCTATTGGCTTGCTGCAAACTGTCTTTATTATGTTTAGGTATGTGTCTTGTATCTTTAATCTCAGCAAGTCTTTTATCATGAAGGGGTGTTGGATTTTGTCAAAGGTTTTTTCAGCATCTAGTGAGATGATCATGTGGGTTTTTCTCTTTTAGTTTGTTTATGTGGTGGATTGTAGTCGGAAGTTTTCTGTGGTCCTGCCCGGCCCCCCGCAGTCCTGAAGCTGCTTATAAATAATCACTTAGAAGCTTATATTAATTATAACTGCTCAGCCATTAGCTCAGGATTATTACTGACTAGCTCTTACATTTAAATTAACCCATAATTCTTATCTATGTTTAGCCATGTGGTTTGGTATCTTTTCTCAGTTCTGCCTTGTCATCTTGCTTCCTCTGTGTCTGGCTGGTGACTCCTGACTCAGTCTTTCTTTTCTCTATCTCTGTCTTAGATTTTCCGTCTCCTCTAAGCTGCCTTGCCATAGGCCAAAACAGCTTTATTTATAGCCAATGGGAGCAACATATATTCATAGCATACAGAAAGCCACAGCACTTCTCCTTTTCTATCTCATCTAATAGGAAGGTTTTAACTTTAACATAGCAAAATTATATATAGTGGAACAGTTATCAAGCAAGAATTACAGTTACACTGTCTAGTCTATTTGTATCTGGCAAATTTAAAGAAAATATTTTATCATCTATCTTGTATTTGTGAGTCTAAAGTTTTATATTTAATTTATCTTTTATCATAACCAATGAAAATTGTAACTATGTAGTCTTCAACTATATCAAAGACCCCAGAGGATATATTACCTAAGTAAATAGGAATTGCATTGTAAACAACTTCCAAAAATCTAGAATGACAGAGACATCTGGCTGCCTGGACAGTCACCCAAAGTTCATCTGCAATGTTGGGCCATCCATCTTCAGCCTATAGGTCTGGAGTGTCTCAGTTGCTTCTCCTTGTGTCCTGCAGAATGTCCAGCAGTCTCCTCTGTGAAGCAGGAACCTGAAGGACCATCTCATCTTGCAAAGTTCAGTGGTCACCTTCATATGGGTCTTGCATGTCAAGTTTATACAGCATCCTGTTAAGCAGTCGAGGCAAGAACACTTTCTTGCCCAAATGGCCAGTTCTGCTGAGAAGAAGATAAACTCCATATGAAGTGTCTTCAATGCCCATCTTCCTCTTTGAAGTAAATTGGTGCTTCCAGGAGCAGACATGTCTCATTGTCCAGGAAAGTCTAAGTTTTTAAAGCATTTTAAATTCTGTAGGTCTTTGAAGTGTTTGAAGACTATCTACCTAATTAAAATATATCTATGTATACCTAGAAAACTTAATTAACATGACTGTAAGTTTGATTATCATGGATGACTAATTATTAATCTGTATTTCTTAATTATATATTACAATTTCAAATGAGCTGCATAAACATAATACCTTAAATAAGAGTAGAAATATACATACAGTATAACAAAATTAACTTTAAATTTGTATCAATAAACTAAAATCCATAGCAATGTAAAACATTTTAAACAAGTTGTTGCTCTTTAAAAGTAGATTCAATAATCTACCTTTTTATCCTATCATATCTGTAGTGGATTACATTGACTGATCTTTATATGTTGAATTATTCTTGCACCTCTGGGATGAAGCCCACTTGATTGTGGTGGATTATCTTTTTGATATGCTCTTGGATTCAGTTTTCAAATGTTTTGTTGAGTATTTTTGCATCTGTGTTCATGAGGGAGATTAGTCTGTAATTCTCTTTCATTGTTGAATCTCTATGTGGTTTGGGTATCAGGGTGACTGTGACTTCATAAAATGAATTTGGCAATGTTCTTTCTGTTTCTATTTTGTGGAATAATTTGAGAAGTATTGGCATTAACTCTTCTTTGAGAGTCTGGTAGATTTCTGCACTAAAACCATCAAGTTCTAGGTGTTTTTTTTTTTTGTTGTTGTTGTTGTGAGACTTTTAGTGATTATTTCTATTTCCTTAGGGGTTATAGATCTATTTATGTTTTTGTTTTTGTTTTTGTTTTTCAAGACAGGGTTTCTCTGTGTATCCCTGGCTGCCCTGGAACTTACTTTATAGACTGGGCTGACCTGGAACTCAGAGACTAATCTGCCTCTGCCTCCTGACTGATGGGATTAAAGGCAAGTGCCACCACTGCCTGGCTTTATTTAAGTTTTTTTTTTAAATCTGATCTTGATTTGACTTTGGTAAGTGGTATCTATAGAGAAAATTATTCATTTTTAGATTTTCCAATTTTGTGGAGTACAGGTTTTTGAAGTATGACCTGATGATTCTCTGGATTTCCTCAGTGTCTGTTATTACGTCTTCCTTTTTGTTTCTGATTTTGTTAGTTTGGATATTCTCTCTCTGTCTTTTAGTTAAGGATAAGGGTTTGTCTATCTTGTTGATTTTCTTAAAGAACCAACTTTTTGTTTCATTGATTCTTTGTATTATTCCTTTTGTTTCCATTTTATTGATTTCAGCCCTCAGTTTGATTATTTCCTGTCGTCTACTCCTCTTGGATGTGTTTGCTTCTTTTTTGTTCTGGAGCTTTCAGGTGTGCTGTTAACTTGCTCGTATGAGATATCTCCATTTTGTTATTGTTGTTTTTGTTTCTTGAGACAGGGTTTCTCTGTGTAACAGCCCTGGCTGTCCTGGAACTCACTCTGTAGACCAGGCTAGCCTCCAACTCACAGAGATCCACCTGCCTCTGCCTCTTGAGAGCTGGGATTAAAGGCGTGTGTCACTACACCCAACTCTCTCCAATTTTTTAAATGTTGGCACTTAGTGCTATGAACTTTCCTCTTACCACAGCTTTCATTGTGTCCCACAAGTTCGGGTATGTTGTAAATTCATTTTCATTGAATTCTAAGAAGTCTTTAATTTCTTTCTTTATTTCTATCTTGACCTAGTAGTTATTCATTAGAGAGTTGTTCCATTACCATGAGTTAGTAGGCTTTCTGTTTCTGTTGTTGTTAAAATCCAGTTTTAATCATGGTGCTTTGATAGGATGCAGGAGGTTATTTCAGTTTTATTGTATCTGTTGAGACTTGCTTTGTGACTGAGTATGTGGTCACTTTTGGAGAAGGTGCTGAGAAGGAGATATATTCTTTTGTGTTTGGATGAAGCATACTGTAGACAGCCGTTAGGTCCATTTGATTCACAGCATATTAGCTTCAGTGTTTCTCTGTTTAGTTTTTTTCTGGATGACCTGTCTGTTGGTGAGAGTGGGGTGTTGAAGTTTCATACTACCAATGTATGGGGTTCAAAGTGTGATTTTAGCTTTAGTTATGTTTCTTTTACAAAAGCGGGTGCCCTTTACATTTGGGTCATAGATGTTAAGAATTGAAACAGCACACATCTTTAATCCCCGCACTCAGGAGGCAGGGGAAGTCGGATCTCTGTGAGTTTGAGGCCAGTCTGGTCTACAGAATCCAGGACAGCCAGGGGTACACAGAGAAGCACTATCTCAGAAAATAAAAATAATGGAAACATCATCTTGGAGTATTTTTCCTTTGATGAATATGAAGTGTCCCTTTAATTAATTTTGGTTTGAAGTCTATTTTGTTAGATATTAAAATGGCTACACCAGCTTGCTTCTTGGGTCCATTTGCTTGGAATATCTTTTTCCAGTCTTTTACTCTAATATTTATCTTTGATGCTGAGGTGTGTTCCTTGTATGCTGCAGAAGAATGGATCCTGTTTTGGAATCCATTCTGCTAGTCTGTGTCTTTTTACTGGGGAATTGAGTTCATTGATATTGAGAGATATCAATGATCAGTGGTTGTTAATTACTATTATTTTATTGTTGTTATTGTTGTTGTTGTTGGTGGTGGTGGTGTGTGCATGTGTGTGTGTGTGTGTGTGTGTGTGTGTGTGTGTGTTTTCTTCCCTTCTTTTGGTTTTACTGATATGAGATTATTTATTTCCTGTGTTTTATTCATGGGTGTAGTTAACCTCCTTGGGTTAGAGTTTTTCTTCTAGTACCTTCTGTAGGGCTAGAATTTTGGATAGACATTGTTTAAGTTTGACTTTACCATGAAATATTTTGTTTCTTCCATTTATGGTGATCAAATTTCTCTTGTGTCTTCAACCCTTGAAGAGTCTGTCTTTCATCTCTTGTCTTCTGTCAGTGATGCTTGTATCTGGAGATCCTCTTTGCTTATCTAGATTTTTCTTTTCTTTCTTTCTTTCTTTCTTTCTTTCTTTCTTTCTTTCTTTCTTTCTTCTTCTTCTTCTTCTTCTTCTTCTTCTTCTTCTTCTTCTTCTTCTCCTTCCCCTCCTCCTCCTCTTCCTCCTCCTCCTTCTCCTTTTTTTTTGGCTTCTCGAGACAGAGTTTCTCTGTGGAGTCCTGGGATTAAAGATGTGCACCACTACTATCTGGCCTTATGTAGATTTTTCTTTTCCAGAATTCCCTCAGTTTGTATTTTCTTTATTCTTTCTATTTTCATTTCCAGGTCTTGAACAGAGTTTTATTCATTTCCTTCAACTGTTTTTCTTTTTCTTGGCTTTCTTTGAGGGATTTTCTCATTTCCTCCAATTGTTTTGTTTGTCTTCCTCAATTTCTTTAAGGGATTTATTTATTTCCTCTTTAAAGACCTCTCTCATCTTCATAAAGTTGGTTTTAAGGTCCTTTTCTTGTGTTTCAGCTGTGTTGGAATATTCAGGGCCTGCTGTAGCAGGATGGCTGGGCTCTGGTGGTGCTGGATGCCTTGGCTGTTGCTGATTATGTTCTTACACAGGCCTCTAGGCATCTGGGTTTTTGGTGGTATCAGTCTAGGTGCGGACTTCTGAGTTTGGCTTTGTTGGATTAGTGTTTTGTTCCCTGGTTTCTATTTCCTTTCTGCTCTTCTGGCCGAGTGGTCTGTGGTTGAGCAGAGGGAGGCCACTAGAGTTAGGGCCTGAACTTCTGATGGTTGGGGTGGCCTTTGGTCAAGCAGAGAGTCTCTGCTAGAGTTCGTGGGTTAGGATACAGTGATGAGGAGGGGTGGGGGGTATTGGGGATAGAGTGAGGAGGAGGCTGAGAGAGTGAGGGGGTCCTAGGGCATGTGGCCTACCTGGAGTTCTGGTGGCTGGCATGGCCTGTGGTAAAGCAGAGGCTCAGTGTTAACCCAAACCGTAGCACTGTAGACAAGGGAGGACCTTCTAAGGTGCAGATCAGGAAAATATGTCTCAGAGGTGGTAGCACTGGCTCCTCTGAGTAGATTCTGGGTTTCTGGACTTGATTCTCATTGACCTTGGCTCTGGGCTATGCTGAGAGGCTGTGAGCAAAAGCTTGGATCTGGATTTTGGAAGATGCTGATGGAATCTCACTGTGTTGAGCATCATTTCGTTAACAATGTAGTAGTTAACATGGCAGGAAGATTTGTGCAAGTGTGGGCTGTCTTTTTTTTAATCTTTGGTGTGTGTGTGTGCATGTGTGTATGTGTGTGTGTATGTGTGTGTGCATGTGTGTGTGCATGTGTGTGTGCATGTGTGTGTGTGTGCATGTGTGTGTGTATGTGTGTGTGTGCGCGTGTGTGTATGTGTGTGTGTGTGCATGTGTGTGTGCATGTGTGTGTGTGCATGTGTGTGTGCATGTGTGTGTGTATGTGCATGTTTGCGTGTGTGTGTGTGTGTGTGTGTGTGTATGTGTGTGTATGTGTGTGTGCATGTGTGTGTGCATGTGTTTGTGCGTGTGTGTGTGTGTGTGCATGTGTGTCAGTCAGAGGATACCTCTGGAGTTGGTTGCCTTCTTCTACCTCGTGGTCCTGGGAATTAAAACCAGTCAGGCTTGTTAGCAAGTACCTGGTGACATAGGTAGCAGTCAGTGTTGGGTCTTGAGCCCAGTTCTGCAGGGAAGCAGACTGATGGCTCAGGACGAATTTCTGTTGCAGCCTTGAGGAAACTTTGGGAAGCTCCATCTTTGCTCTTAACTCTGCCTGATGGGATGAGGCCTTCCCATGTGAGGAGCCAACTGTTTTATTCGAAGTCACTGATGTGACCTCCATGTAGTGGTACACACCTCTAATTCTAGCACTGGGGAGACTGAGGCAGGAGGATCACAAGTTCCCAGTCTGCTTAGGCTACATAGAGATTTTGAGGCCAGCCTGGGCTACAAAATAAGATTCTGTTTCAAAACCAAAACGAACAAGAGAAGACAAGACAAGACGAAGCATGCAGGCATGGCGCTGCGCTCCTGCGATCTCAGCACTTGGAAGGCAGAGGCTCAACAGTGAAAGCCGTTCCCAGCTGTACTGTAAGTTTGAGGCCAAATTGTGCCACATGAAACCCCAGCTCAAAATATGCACACTAAACCAAAATAAATCAAAGCAAGCAAGCAAACAGAAAAGGGACCGAGGAGGTGGCCCAGTGGCTAAGAGTGCTTGTGGTGCAAGTGGAAGGACCTGATTTCAGTTCCCCCAAATCCACAAAAAAGCCAGGTCACACGTGCTTCTGTAGCCCCTGCACTGTGGGGCAGACCGGAGGACCCGTGGAGCTCCCTGGTCACCAGTGCAGCTCCACATCCAGTGAGAGACCTTGTCATAAGCATGTAAGGCAGGGAATGCTTAAGAGCAGCACATCTGACTTCTTCCTCATACCCTACATACGTATACACTGCGCTCAACACACACACACATACACACATACAAACTCACATGCACACACACATACACATACAAATTCACACTCACATGCACATACAAACTCACCTATACACACAGAAATTGACACTCACACACATACATATAAACTCACAGACACACATCTACACACACACAAACTCACTAACACACACATACAAATTCTCACACACACACAGACTCATACATACATACCCACATACATCCGCACACACAAAAACTCATGAATACATATTCATACACATACAAACTCTCCCTCACAAACATACACAAAGTTATGCATACATACTTATACACTTACGAACTCTCTCTCTCTCTCACACACACACACACACACACACACACACATACTCATACACACAAGAAAAAACTCAGAAAGTCTACAGATTTGAACCTTAATACATTTAGAAAATAGCTTTACGGTGACATTTAGATAGGCCTTAGGCCAACCAACTGCACACGGACAGAGTTAACTGCCACACTCCACAAGCTGGGTGTGGCATCTGGGTGTCAGTCCAAAGGAAATGATTTCACTGGGGACATTGTGATGACAAACCCACTCAGGACTAGAGTTCTGTGTTGTCTATTCATCGCGTCTCATAGACTTTTTTCTTGGGAGAAGGGATGAAGAAGGGGTGTTTCCTGAAGTCTGGGAGCCTCATTCCCACAGCTCAGGTCTGGGTTCGGTCCTGTTGTCTATGCTGTGTAAGTCACGGGCTCTGCTGGGCCTCAGCCAGCGGTCTCCAAGTCACCTACCTTCTTGCATCTCACATCTGCTCCGATTTCTAAGGCTTTCGGGCTTTCCTCAATATTAGGTTTGCAGAGGCTGTTTGTGGTTCAGAGCTCACGGTCGGTTCACCTTTTGGGGGACCCTATACTGTCAAACAATGTTGAAAATTAACTCCTTTATATCCTCTGTGATACTACAAAGTCATTCGTATAGTGGTTTGGGAATGAAAAGTTTCTGTAGAAAACTATGTGTCATTGAGAAGATACAAGCCGGAGCTAGGCCACAGCTGTTTGTGCTCACTCAGTATGCACTGGGTCAAATGCCCGGCACCACGGGATTCAGGTGCGGTGGCACCTGCCCCCAACCCCAGCACCTGAGAAGTGGCGACACAGTGAGTTTAGGGGCAGCCTAGGCCACGTGAGACCGTGTTGAGGAAGAGAGAGAGAAAAAGATCAGAAGATGGTAGAGAGATTGATTCCCAGATGGTGTAGGTCGATTGATTCTCTGTATTAGTTGGCCTGTAGTTTAGGGAACTACACTGATGTGTTAGCCAGCATTGGGTCACTGTAGCAGAATATGTGACGGAAGAAGTTCATTTTGGCTCACGCTTTCAGGGGCCCTGGTCTGTGTCACATGACCTGGGGTGGCACAGTCCATCTTTAGGGGAATATGTAAAAACAAGGAAAGAGACAGAAGTCAAGGGCGTGCCCTCCACACCTTAACTTCCTTTAATACCTCACTTCACCAGAATAGACCCCTAAAGGGTCTGTCCGTTCCCAATAGCATGGAAAGTGGGGGTTGGGCCTTAGAAACATGGGCCTTTTGGGGGGTAGTCAAGGTGAAAAGTATAGCATTTAGAGAAAACCAGGTTCCATCACTTAGGAGGCAGAGGGAGGTAGATCACTGTGAGTTCGAGGCCAGCCTAGTCTACAGGGCGAGTTCCAGGACAGCCAGGATACATAGAGAAACCCTGTCTTGAAAAAACAAAAACAAACAAACAAACAAAAACCAAATCAAACCAAAACAGGACTTTGCAATAAGATAGGTCTGTATTTAAATCTTGGCTTTTCCACTGTCTCTGTGAACTTGCTCATAGTTTTTAACCCCTTGAGCCTTAGTGTTCTAATTTGCAAAATGGGAAATTGGATGTCTTCCAGAGTGGCCACAGAATGATGCAGTCTGTGAGCTGCCCTTCACAGAGGCCCTAGAGGGTGAGCTCAAAGAGAAAATGCCCCCGCCTCCCAACTGCCCAGATTTTCCTGGATTCCTACTGTAATGTGGAGTGCTAGATCTGAGGCAAGAGGTTCATTTTTCCAGATGTCAAAGAACTTACCTGTCTT
Organism: Peromyscus eremicus; assembly: GCF_949786415.1. Lineage (NCBI taxonomy): Eukaryota > Metazoa > Chordata > Mammalia > Rodentia > Cricetidae > Peromyscus > Peromyscus eremicus. Next base: position 1,705,257 of record NC_081435.1, read on the forward strand.
TTCCTTTTTCTGAAAACAAACAAACAACACTACATCAAGGTGAGGTCAGCCTTGGAGCATGTCACACCTGAAGAGAGGGTCACAAAATGCTTCATCCCTAGGAATCAGTGGTTCCTCTTTGTATGAAAAATGATGAGTCATCACAGCAAGTCCTCCCCCACTCAAATCCTCTCTACCCCCAGTGCCTCACCTCCAAAGCGTTACAAATATGACCTTCGGGGCCTGCCTCACCTCCAAAGCATTACAAATATGACCTTCGGGGCCTGCTGTTGGTTTTAAATAAGCAGCTAAGAGGAAAGGTCAGAGGCACGACACAACCCAGTATCAGAGCTTTATTGGGGGGGCGGGGCAGAAGAGAGCGGGGAGGAGTCTGTGTCCAGCTTTTAAGGATTCTCCTGCACATGCTCAGGTGGACTTATGGAGCTACGCCACCCATGTGCTGATCGTGTGACCGCACCGTGTGCACTTGCACAATCACGCATCCCCCAGATTACGTAAGACCCCTCACTTAGCTCCTGAACTGCGCGTGTGCGGTCATATAGCTGGAGTGGCAGAATCCTAACACCTGCCTCATCTACAAAGGTCGTTACAAACAAAGCCTTCAGACTGGGAGGTGAGATGGCCGAGTCCAGCACTGCCCACACAAGAATTTGATCCCCAGAACCAACATAGAGGTGGAAGATGAGGCTCAACTCCACAAAGTTGTCCTCCAGCATCCACACAGGTACACAGGTGCCAAGGCACACGTGTCCCCCTCCCCCAGTAATAATAAAATAACAATTACAAAAATACAGCCTTCAGCTGAAAACCGTTTTTAGAGAAGCCAGAATGGAGACAGACTTATCAGGCTGACAACACCATCTTTGAGGGTGGTGACCCGGCTTTGATTCCTGTCACCCAGTGTCTCAAAGGATAATGCCGTTACATTAAAGTAAATAAAATGTTTGGTCACTTACTTTGGCTTTTAATTACATTTATGTATTTACCTGGGGGCAGGTGCACGCCAGAGCACATATGTGGAGGTCAGAGTATAACTCGCAGGACTGGTTCCCTCTCTGCATCATGTGAGTCCCAGGGATCAAGCTTGAGTGGTTCGGCTTGAAAGCAAGCTTGTTCACCTGACAAGCTGTCTTGTTTGGAAGCATGCAGGAGGCCCTGGGTTTGATTCCTAGTAACGCGCTCGCACGCGCACACGCACGCATGCTTACACACACACACACACAGCTATTTTATATTAAAGTGTTTACACTAGAACCAGGTATAGTGATTCACTTCTGTAATCACGGCACTCAAGAGGCTGAGGCAGGAAGATCTCGAGTTCGAGGCCAGCTTGACCTATTAATACATTAATACTGCCTCAAAGAACAAAACCTACAAACAACAGTGAAAACAAAACATTAATAATAGAGATAATGATAAAATTAAAATTATTATTATTGTGTGTGAATTCGAGTCTGTATGTGTGTGTATGCATCTGGGGTTGTGTGTGTGTAGGTGTGTATGTGTGTAAGTGTGGACAACTTTCAGGACTGTTCTCTGTTTTCACTGTGAGTTCTGGGATCCAGCTCAGATCTTCAGGGCTGCATGCTGGTGCTGTTGCCCACCACGCCATCCTTGCTGCCACACTTTCCTTACAAATAACTTCGGACACGGGTGGCTGCTGGAGACAAGACCTTCTGTCCTCCAAGGACAGCACGGAGCCGGTGGTGGTGCTAGCTGAGTTGGTTAATTTGATTGTGCGAATCACAGTGAAAACATGCATCACACTATCACACATACACCTTGCATATAGTCCATCTTTGTCAATTATTTTTAAAACAATGGTAAAATGAAGGCAGAGCAGGAACTGAAAGGGTTTCTGGGAGGCTGTGGCCGGTTCATGCTCCTAACCTGAGCAGGCTGAGCCCCAGGATCCCAGGAGCCTCTGCAGCATTATCTGGGCTGCATCAGAATTCACTCACTGGTTTTTCTATCAGGTTCCTTTGAAATCCCAAATAGCTGTTAATTACTACTAACCAGTTTCCCCAGATGCTTGTTAACGACTGTTAACCCATTTCCTTCAATTATATCACTCTTTCAAAAAGAGAGGCTTTTTGAACTTTTTCTTTCTTAATTTGTTAATTTTATGTGTACCATGGCACATGAGTGTGGAGGACAGAGGACAACTGGTGGTGGGAGTCAGGTGTCCCTTCCACTAAGCGGGTCCCAGGGATCAAACTCAGGTCAGGCTTGGTGGCCCGTGCCCCTCCCCTCTGAGCCCTTCTGCCTCCCTGCTGTCTACAGTTCCTTCCCTTGGTTGGTTACTGCAAACAGTAAGTGCTAACATGGCCCTCCACCCGCCTCCGTTTTCACATAGTGGGTATGGCTGTCCACAAAGTGGGTTTTAGCCCTGGGTCCGAGGCTCTGCCTGCTGATACTCCTCGATTCTGTCAGGAAAGCCAGCTCCATCATCTGCTTTGGGCTTCTCAGCCTTGAATGCTTCCCTAACCCTAAGCAGCTCTTTTAGGCTCTCATTTATGTGGTGAAGAAAGGGGGGACAGACAGACTGATGGATGGCTAGACAAGGGTGCAAGCATAAAGGAGAACCTGATTGGGCTATGTCTGGAGACTCAGCTCCCTAAATACCCTTAGTAATGCTGGTGCTGGAAGGGACCAAAGCTTGTGCCTGTCTGGAGTGAAACTGTTTAACTCTTACTTTTCTAAGGGGCCCCAGGCTGTGAGTGCTTCACGTTGACCTTCGGATCTGTCCCTCCGTGGGCAGTCTGGGGGAGGAGGTCCCCTGGCTGCTAAGTTTCCGAACATACAGAGGTTAAGTGGTGGGACAGAGCCGCTTCACCACTGCTGCTCTTGGAGGTTTAACATTCACATTCCACCAGGGTCAGGAAACAGGAAGCCAAACAAAGGAGAGGAAGACAGGAGGAAGAGAAGAGCCTAGGAAAGGCTTTCCAGCCTCACTCCGACCCAGACGGCTGCCCTTCTGGCTTTGAGTAGAGACCACCGAAAGCAAGGCATTTTTATTTGTTTTGTTTTTTAACTTAAAACTTTATTATAAAGAACTTACAAATAAAACGTAATTAATTGTAATGATATATACAAACAGACAGGATAAACTCTCCCACGTGTGCAGTTTAAAGAATAATAACAGTGAGAACACACCATAGGCAAGAGAGCAGCACACCCCGAAGGCCTGGGTGAGAACACACCATAGGCAAGAGAGCAGCACACCTTGAAGGCCTGGGTGAGAACACACCATAGGCAAGAGAGCAGCACACCCCAAAGGCCTGGGTGAGAACACACCATAGGCAAGAGAGCAGCACACCCCGAAGGCCTGGGTGAGAACACACCATAGACAAGAGAGCAGCACACCCCGAAGGCCTGGGTGAGGGCAGCTTTCCAGTGCCTTTGGTTGTTTAACCCGCTGCCAAATGTCTGAATCCACAGCTCATTTACATTTAGATCTGCCAGATTATCACCTTTGGTCTTTTCTGGATAAGAACTTGTTTCATTTAAAGGATTCTCAGCTTCCCCAAGCCTCTCTTCTAACCCCAGCTCAGTAAGGGCTTTCCCCAACTTTTATCTGGGAAAAAAAGGCTTGGAAATCCCTGCAGGGAGGCCCTTCCTGTTACTGATGTCTGTTTAGCTGTTCGGTTATCTTCTAAATTCCGCTGATACTAGAGCCAGAAATCTTAGCAGACTGAAGGGAACAGCAACACAGATTTTAAGGGGGTGTGGGTAGAAGGGCTGGTCAGTTGCGTGTGTGGTAGAAGTTCTGGTCAGTTGCATGTGTGGTAGAAGTTCTGGTCAGTTGCATGTGTGGTAGAAAGGCTGGTCAGTTGCATGTGTGGTAGAAGTTCTGGTCAGTTGCATGTGTGGTGAAGGGCTGGTCAGTTGCATGTGTGGTAGAAGGGCTGGTCAGTTGCATGTGTGGTGAAGGACTGGTCAGTTGCATGTGTGGTGAAGGACTGGTCAGTTGCATGTGTGGTAGAAGGGCTGGTCAGTAGCACGTGTGATTTTTCTCCAATACACAGGCACTGAAGCTTGCAGTAATGAACTTTCTTCTTTCTTATCTGACCTTTTCCAGAAGGATCTGGGCTGACCACACAGAACATAATGATCCTTACGGGTGTCACAAGCTGGCACAGGTAGAAGAGGGCCGGCTGTGTTAACCACACTACTGAGCTACCCTGCCTTCCTGCTCCCGGCAGCTGAAGGCAAGGTGCATCGTCTCCCCTATGTATGCCATTCGAATGTGGGTTGTGATGGTGTCACAGCTACTCTGCTGCTGTGATAAAATACCCTGACGAGCAAGGGGGCAAGGGCTAATTCTGCTCACAGCTCGGTGGGGACCACTCCACCATGGCAGGCAGCCCACGGCAGACACAGGGAGGGCCCAGCAGCTGGGATGGGAGCAGAGGGTGAACAGGAAGCGGGCTGAGCTAGGCCCACCCTAGTGACCCACTTCCTTCAGCAAGGCCCCACCTCCTACAGGTTCCACCACCTTCCCCAACAGGGTCACCAGCTGGAGACCAAGTGTTCAAACACACGAGCCTGTAAGGGACATTTCACAGACCACAGCAGTCGGTATCATGGTGTGTGCCTCTCTGCAGCCCTCAGCCCTTGGTGTCACGAACCACCAACGCTGGGATCAGCATGCACCTGCCACTCAAGTCTTAATAGCTGGCTGCTCCACCCTCGCCTCTTGATCTAGTTTGCTTTCTGTTGCTGTGAGAAAGCTTTGACCAAAACCAACTTGGGGCAAGAAAGGATTTATTTCAGCGTATACTTGTGGGTCATAGTCCATCACTGAGGGAATTCAGGGCAGGAACTCAAGGCAGGAGCTGAAGCAAAGACCGCATAGGAACCCTGCTTACTGACTCACTTCCCCTGGCTTGCTCAGCCTGCACTCTTGTATGACCCAGGACCACCTGCCCAGGGGTGGCATCACCCAGAGCAGACAATTCCTTACAGACATGGCCACAGGTCAATCTGATCTGGGCAATTCCCCAAATGAGACTTCCTTAAATGACTGTGGACTGTGCCATGTTGATAGCCAAAATGGACTGACTAGAACTCATCGTTAGCTGGGCCTGGAGTGTAACCATGAGGTCAAGATGGAATCTCTTGCTCCATCTGCTATCAGAAGAGCCTACATTCACCTTCATCTTATTATTCAGGATTCCCACATATCACACCACTGAGTTGAAATTTTTGTCCTGCATCCAGCTCAACTTGTGGCCCTGGGGCTCTTGGGTGGGAAAATCTTATGGAGTTTGGTCAGGGTCTGGGCAGAGCGATAGCATCTCCCTGCTTTGAGAACACGAATACTTTAGAGAAGCTGGTCCTGAGGATCACAGCAGCTGAATGTGGGGCCTGGGTCTGAGTCTCCTCCAGCTGGCACAGTCCCTGGCTGGTAAGGCAGAGGTGAAGTTACCAGTTAACCACAGGTAACTTTGACCGGAAGCCACTGGACTTAACAGGTGAAACCTCACATATAAACAGGTCTGTGCAATTTTCTGAGGGAAAATCCATTGCTTTCATCAGATCTGCCAAGGCCCTTGCAACCCAAGAGCCATTGAACACTCTGGTGGCTACTTTGTGCAGGAAAAAAAAAAAAGTATGATTGAGATTTTTAAATAGACCTGAAGTCATAACAGTGCTGTTTATTCTGGGGCTATATCCATTTTCAGTTTTTTGGACATTAAAATAATCTTTCCTTTTATGGGATAATGTGTTAGTGAATAGTAGTCACAACATCTTGGCAATGTCACCATTTGCTAACACTGCCAATTACAGTGCCCTCTGCACTATGAAATCCCAAACTCTGGAAAACACACAGCAGGAAGGCTGCCTTCACATCAGTATGTGACGCGGGAGCACCTAGCCACTCCCTACTCCTGTTTCCTCTTGCACCCGAGTTCATTATGTGCAAAACCCTTTCAAAGAAAGTGATGGAAACTTGACTTCTCCCAGTTCTAAGAATATTACAACTGTTCCCATGAGCAAATCACCTAAACTCACTGGGAATTCCTTTCCTTATTAAAATGAAGGGTTTGGGATGGGGCCTATCAAGGTTTCGCCCACATTTAACATTGTGCAACTGCAGTGAGCATGTGTGAGGCTGGAAGAGAAGAGTGAAGCGCAATGCACACCAGGCCAAAGGCACAGGAAGAGCCCTGCTCTCCCAATGGTTCTCAAAAGCCAGAGTAAAAGAAAAACTTTGGTAATGTTCAAAACTCTGGGCTACATGATTCTGTTAACATATGCCGCCCTTCCTTTATGACATGTTCTTAGCAATAGCAACGTGATTTTTTCCCAAAGTATATGTCTTTTGTCTCAAAATAGGTAATATACTCTCTTTTTCAATCCTTCCTTCTTGTGTCTCCATTCCTTGCTTCCTCCTCCACACACCTTTCTTTCTTTTGAAAGAGGGTCTGCTGTGTACCCAGACTGATCTCAAACACCCAATCTTCTGCCTTGGCCTCCCGACAGGATTGCAAGTGTACACCGTGGAGATGTATCAGCTAACCTGAATTTTGCATTTATTATCCAGTGAATCTCATTTTCAGGAATTTTCATCTCATTTGTGTGGATCTGGCCACTGGCTGAGCTGCATGCTACCGACTCGACCTACCTGTCCAGAACTCTATCTTGTGGCTACCTCTTGGAAGTAGCATCTGATTCCTTCCCAAAGTGCTGTCTCATTGCATCAGCATGGGCATTGTCTGGGAGCTTGCTGGGGCATCTTGGGCCCCACGCCAGACCTCTTAATTTCAAGTCTGGATGTAGTGTGACTTTCAATTGGAAGAACTGGTTCAGATGACCTTAAAAGAAAAAGTCCCACACGCTGCCACCTTGTTTAAGAACTGTCCCAAAAGCATTCTGGTTGGGAGAGTTCTGCTGATAAGAGTTTCAGATTTCTACTCATTTCCTTCCTTGAAAACGGAATGTCACTGTATTCACAGCACCAAGTACACTATGGATTTGGGTGAGAAGGTGCATCCACGGAGACTCACTGATTGCGACACTTGCACTGTTCTAGCGTGGGCCTGAGGGTTGCTCGTCATGGAGGAGCTATGCAGGTGAGGGGGCGGGGAAGCTCTGGACTTTCAGCTCAGGTTCGTTAAGAAACTCAAAAACTTCTAAGAATACTAAAGTCTGTTCTGCCTTGAACATGGGAGCCACAGCCTTGCTGAGGATGGACTGCCAAGGATGACCAGCAGGACAATGCCTGCGACATCCCCTTCTAACCATTTGGAGGTGTCTTGGAAGGTGTGTGTTGTGGAGAGGCATGAGCTCACCCTCTGGCAGCAGCTGTGGGAGAGGAGTCCAGGGAAGCCCAGGGTGTTGCTGTGTGGGTGACTCAGGTGCCACCCTGTGACAGCCACTGCTTGCGTAGGAATGGGTGGGCAGGTTGGAGGAGTACTGCACCCTTTCTGGTGCCTGACTGGGCATCAGAGCTGGAGGCTGTGTGCGGCTCTTGCCTGCCTTTGGGTACCCACTGCCTGCTGTTTATCTTTTTGCCTTTCTTCCTTCCTTCCTTCCTTCCTTCCTTCCTTCCTTCCTTCCTTCCTTCCTTCTTTCCTTCCTTCCCTCCTTCCTTCTTTCTTTCTCCTTTTTGGACACATGGTTTCATTCTCTATGTAGCCCAGGCTAGCCTCCATTTGTGATCCTCCTGCTCCAGCCCCCTAAGTACCGCCTTTCTGTCTCCATACACATGCTTATAACCCGTGGAGGCACCTTCCTTCTAGGGCTCTGATAACAGTGGGTAGCCATGGACCTTGGTTTATCGAGGCCTTTGCTCTCTGTTCCAGGGAGCTGGCTCACTTTGAGCCCCTCCTGTATGTTTCCTCTTTATTAAATATCAGCTAACATATGTTATAAACTTCCTATTAGTCAGATGCAGTCTTGAAACCTAGTCTGACTTCAAATTTGAAATCCTCCTGCTTCAGCATTCCCTGTTCCCCCTTTTTAGATTTAACTTCTGATATTTCATTTGATTCTCAAACCAGTGGATATTGGTGAAATTATTAAGGTCACTCCACGTAGTTAAAAGGGAGGTTTATTTTGTGGGGTAACTTACAAGTGAAGGGATAGGTAACAGGGTCTGGGAAAGATGTAGCACAGTCCGGCAGTGTTCTCTGGAGAACTCTGCTCAGTCTACCTCCAGCATCCAGGGTCCAGGAACCAAGAGAGTTGGCCCATCCGGATCTCGGGTCTTCAGGGTCCTCTCTTGGTCCCGCCTTGTAGGCGTGACAGTTACCAAAGCCTCAAGGCAGAGTGGGTTTCCATCACCATTGAGGTAAAGCAGGAACAGGCAGGATGAATGAGGCCATGAGGGCTGTGTGCAAGACTCTGCTCTTCATTGGTCCCCAGGGTTTCTAAGCTCTGGATACTAAATAAGTCTGCTAACTACATTATGCTTTACTTGTTTGCCAAAGGGGAGGAGCCTTACCCTTGCCTGTATTTGTACCTATAAGATTCTCCAAGGATCACCACTTTCCCTTTCACAGGATTTTAGGATCATTTTTCTCACTGGGTTGTGCTGTTTTTGCTAACTACTTAAATGAATCATTACTATTTGGTTTGAGATAGGGTCTTTGAGATAGGGTCTATGTAGTCCTCACTGGTCCAAAACTTGGTATGCAGACTAGGCTGGGCTCGAACTTGCAGAGATTCTCCTACCTCTGCCTCTCATGTGCTGAGATTACATGTGTACTCCACACTTGGATTCTTGCTTTTCATACAATTATTATTGAGACAGCCTCTCATTTTATATCCTATGCTGGCCTTGAACTTGAGGTGCTCCAGCCTCAGCCTCCTATGTGCTGAAATTACAGGTCTGTGCCACCACAACCTTGAGTCTTCTATGTTTGTCCATGGTTGCTAGGTTTTAAGAAACCAATTACATGGGGGAAACAACAAATGAAATGTTTATCCTTGACCTAGCAATAGCAAGCTTGGATGTCATCTGAATGAGGGGACCAAGGAAATTATGGTACCCTCACCCTTGATGCCTGTGGCCTTTCTGACAAGCTGGCATTCAGATTTTTGAGGCAAATGGTCTCAGCAACTCTTTAGTGTCTCTGGGTTTCACAGCTTCCATTGTGAGGCAGCTACTCATGCAGACCCCCAGATGTCTCACACATCCATTAGTTTCCCTGGAAGTGTGAAATGAATAGCTAGCATCTGTCTCCTGTGTTAAAGCATCTGGATTAGTGACTCAGAAGGAAAATAACTTTCTTCTGAGATACTTGGATTGATTTGAGAAAGATGTCTCTATTAATGAATCCATCAGAACACAGAAGACTTCATTAGTGGAAAAGATGGGTGTAAAAATAATGCTGAAAAGCTTGAAGAAAAAAAAAAAAGGAAAACCATCCTAATACTGTTAGAGTTTTTTGATTTTTCCTACTGAGATAAGGCCTCCTGGAGGCCACTTGGCTTGGAACTTACTGTACAGTCTAAGATGACCTTGAGCTACTGGTCATGTGGCCTTTAACTCCCAAGTGCTGGAGTTACACATGTGTTCTGGGATTGCAGTGTTTTTAGTAAGTGCATAGCTTGCAGTCTTTGTTCACAAATACAAAATAGGCCACATTTATTTCACACTGTGATGAGTCCATTGTAATGTATCCATTTAGTACTAACTCCCTCCTTTTAAAATCTGATACTATGTCCTACATTCTCTATGTTTGTATATTGTCTTAAGAAGATTCATTTTCAGAGTCTAAATATTTGTAATGCTGACATCTTGAATGTACTCACCAATCTCTGGTTTTTGAATTTTATTTCAGATTCATTTATTTTATGTGTGTGAGTGTTTTTCTTGAATGTGTACGTATGTGCATCACCGACGCACAGAGCCTGAAGAAGTCAGAAGGCGGCTTTGGATATCCTAGAACTAAAGTTACAGATGGTTGTGAGCCGCCATGTGGGTGCTGGGAACCAAACCCAGGTCCTCCGGAAGAGCAGCCAGTGCTCTTAACTGCTGAGCCATCTCTCCAGCACACAAGCTCTGGTTTTTAAAAATTAAAAACAGGAATTGGAGAGATGTGGCTCAGTGGTTAAGAGCCAATACAGCACTTGTAGAGGATCTGAGTTCAGATCCCAGACCTATACTGGATGCCTCTCAGCTGTCTGTAACTCCAGTTGCAGAGAATCCGATACCTTCTTGTGGCCCCTGTGGGCACTCAGGTACACACACACACACACACACACACACACACACACACACAATGAACATGACATAAGGGGATGTAGAGATGGCTCAGTGGTTAAGAGCACTGGCTGCTCTTCCAGAGGACCCAGGTTTGATTCCCAGTATCCACATGGCAGCTCACAACTGCCTTTAATTCCAATTCCAGGGGATCCAATGCCCTCTTCTGTTCTCCTCAGGCACCAGGCACACATGTGGTGTACAAACAAACATGCTGGTACTATATACATAAAATGTGTGTGCAGGTGTGTACGTGCATGGGGGGGGCAGAGAGCACCTTTAGGTGTAACTTCTCAGGAGCTGTCTACCTTATATGTGTGTACGCGTGCATATATGAGAGCAGATGTCCACAGTGGCTACAAGAGTGTCAGATCCCCTGGAGCTGGATTACAAGCGATTGTGAGCTGCCTGATGTGGTTGTTGGAACTGAGCCCAGGACCTTAGTAAAAGCAGTCCAAGCTCTTAACCATTGAGCCACCTCTCAGCTCCTCCACCTCATCACTTACTTGCTTTTTTATTTATTTTGATACAGGGCCTCTTAGTGGCCCAGAGCTAGCAGATTCATCGAGGCTGGCTGCGCAGTGAGTCCCAGGGACCCAGCTGTCTCTCTGTCCTCTGCTGGGATTATGATCGCTTGACCACTTTGACATGGGTGCTGGGGATTGAAGTCAGGCCTTCAGGCTTGTGCAGCAGGCACTTCCTGACTGAGTTGTCTCCTCGTCCCTTAGAAGGTGTCTCTCAGTCCCTTCCAGCTGCCTTCCCCTGTATCTTCTACATTTTTCTTTTTCATTTATTCCACCTCTTTAAAACTATTTATTTATTTTCACTGGGTATGTATAGGCATTGGACAGCCTCCACGTGGTCAGGACGACTTTGGTTCTATATTTCCACTTTGTAGGTTCTGGGGATAGAACTCAGGTCTTCGGTCTTGGCAGCAAGCACTTTTACCTGCTGTGCCATCTTGTTAGCCCCGTCTTAGCCGCCTCTCACTTTCCCTCATCGGAAAGCTTGCCCTTCGAGCTCCCGCTGAACTTCTTTCTCCCTGTGCCTGGTTGGGTCTCACTGAGTGATTTCTCTTTCCATTCTTGGCTCCTTTTCAGAAGATTGGTCCTTAAAGAAGGTGTGTGTGTGTGTGTGTGTGTGTGTGTGTGTGTGTGTGTGTGTGTGTGCAAACAGTTCACAACTGAGTTATCAGCTTCTTGATCGGTGACTTGTCTAAATATTATTTCTTGTGTGACTTGCATCACACGCCCTGGAGGCACGGGCTAGCCTTCACATGTGCCGACAACAGCTTGCTGTCGGCCCTGGCTGCTGTCTGATGTTGTCACGAGGCGTGCGGTATAGGAAGATGTGAGCAGACTTTCTGGGGGAAGTAAAGGGAGTTCTGGAGACCAGAGGCCTTTTTGGGAAGACTAATAACAAAAGAATGTTCCCAAGAAGGGGAAGACTCTGAACTGTCACCCAGTACTGGGAAAGCACCCCAGCAGAGGAGGGACTGTTGAATGAGATGACGCGCTCTTGAGCTACAGTGTCGTGGAGCTTCTGCCAAGTTAAACCCAGGGCCATGGACGTGACAGTGACAGGCAAATGCCTGCGGGACAACCCTTCAGTGATGTCAGCTGGTGGGGCTGAAATGTCTTAATATCTACTTTTAATAGTATTTGTAGCTTGGGAATGTAAACTTTGGAGATGAATTTTCAAGTATAAAAAATGACATGTTAGGTAAAGCCTAACCATGGATTATGGCATTGGGAAAAGGTATAGAATCTGTCCTTGGTGCCATCATCCTACGGTATTGGTGACACATGTCTAACTCCCCTTAATAACTTCAGCTAAGACCTTCCATTAGGAGCTAGAAATCACACCAGTTGGGATAGATGTCAGTCTTGCCTGGTAAGGCCCTTTGACATCAACTTTAAAAAGATTTAGTGGAATAAGATGTTTTTATAAATGGATTCTCTTTTCTCCCTCCCTCCTCCTTGTAGCTAGAGTTTTCCTGCCTGGCCCACAGTCAGGACAAATCTCTCTCACCTGCCAGTCCCACAGCCGCTTAGACCCAACCAAGTAAACACAGAGACTTATATTGGTTACAAACTGTATGGCCATGGCAGGCTTCTTGCTAACTGTTCTTACAGCTTAAATTAATCCATTTCTATAAATCTGTACCTTGCCACGTGGCTCGTGGCTTACCGGCATCTTCACATGCTGCTTGTCATGGCTGCGGCTGGCAGTGTCTCCTCACTCAGCCTTCCACTTCCCAGAATTCTCTTCTCTGCTTGTCCCGCCTACACTTCCTGCCTGGCTACTGGCCAATCAGTGTTTTATTTACTAACCAATCAGAGCAATACATTTGCCATACAGAACATCCCACAGCACCTCCTTTCCTCTCTCCCTCCCTCTCTTCTTCCTTTCTTTCATTTTCTTGAGACAGGATACTGCTATGTAGTCCAGGCTGGCCTAGAACTTGCTATGCAGCCAAGGATACATAGTTCAAGTTGGCCTTCCTCCTCTGGAGTGCTGGGATTATAGGCATGCACCATCATATTTGGCTTAAATGGGCTCTTTCTTTGCATCTAGAATCTTTGTATTTGAAATGTGGTGAGGCTTATTGATTTTCTACTTAACAGTGTTTATACAGATTGCACAGAAGGGCTATCTGTTATTACATACTCAGTAGTCTACAGTTTAACAAGTATTTAAACACTTACACTTTTTTTTAAAATTTTCACTTTCCTTTCGAGCTGTTTGCCTACATCTATGTCACGGAAGAGAACAGTAAGGCAAGGAGGCTGAAGGATCCTGTTAGGTGTATCATTGAGTCAGATTTTAAACTCAATGGAAGCTATTAATTTGAGGTCATAACTGTTATAGAATACTAGTTAAAGATGTGTTACATTTGTTTGTGCTGTGGAACATTTGTTTAATGATGCAAAGATGTGTCACATTCTTTCATGCTGCATTTGTTTAACTCTGTGAAGCTCTGTTACTGTGCCTATCTTAAACACCTGATTGGTTTAATAAAGAACTGGTTTAATGGCAAATAGCCAGGCAGGGAAAGGATAGGCAGGGCTGGCAGGCAGAGAGAATAAATAGGAGGAGAAATCTGGGAATAAGAGACTGAGGAGCGAGAAAAGGAGGAGGACACCAGGGGCCAGCCACCCAGATAGACAGCAAGCTACGGAGAAAGGAGTAAATAAAGGTCTGCAGAATAGAGAAAGATAAAAGCTCAGAGGCAAAAGATAGATGGGATAATTTAAGTTAAGAAAAGTTCGCTAGAAATAAGTCAAGCTAAGGCTGGGAAATATAAGAAAGAATAAGCCTCTGTGTGATTTATTTGGGAGCCGGGTAGCAGGCCCCTCAAAAAAGCCAAAGAGCCAACAGAATAAAAAAACAAAAACAAAAAACCAACAACACATAACTGTCTTTGATGAGATGGCCGTTTTAAAATTAAAAATATATCTGTTCCCACTGGTCTATTTTTCTGTCTGACCCTGTCCTAGGCCTCTCCCAAGCCCAACTCAAACAAGGCAGAATCATCTGCGAAGGAAGGGGCCTCAGTTAAGAAAATGCTCTCAACAGACTGGCCTTTGGGCAAGCTTGTGGGGCATTTTCCTGATTGATGTTGATGTGACAGGGCCCAGCCCACTGTGAGCATCCCCACCCCTTGGCTGGCCATTGTGGGTGCTATAAGAAAGCTGGCCGAGCGAGCCAGGAGAACAAGCACTCCTCTGTGGTCTCTCTGTTAGTCCCCTCCTCTAGGCTCTGTCCTAACTTCTTCAGTGATTGACAGCTACCTGGAAGTACAAGTTGAAAGGAAACCCTTTCCTCCTCAAGTCATGATGTTTTATCACAGCAGTAGAAACCTTAACTAAGGCAGGCCCCAGACCTATCGCTGCTAAAATCTCATGGCAATGACTGGACTTTGAAATAGTCAATAAATGAGGTCGGGGAACAGCAGAGTCAGGCATCCTCATGAAACACGTGTAGAAGAGCGAAGGAAGGAGGCCCAGCCAGCTGAAAGCATCCATCAGACACCATGTGACCCTTCCCAGGTGTTCATGGGGAAGCGTGTTTCTGACAAACGGGGGTTGGAGACAGTGTTTCTGTCTGCTTTTAGGAAGCTGTAATGGCGCTAGAAAGCACTGCAAAGCTGTAGTGATACTGCCCGTGAGTTTCCACAAGCTTAGGAGGGATGGACACTCAGTCTTTTGGAGACTGACACAGTGGGGTAAGCATAAGTTTATTTATTTTGGTGTTTTTTGAGACAAGCTCTCAAGTAGCCCTGGCTGGGCTCAAACTTGCTATGTAGCTGAGAATGACTGAACTCCTGGGGCCCTTACGGTCACTTCCCAAGTGCTGGGATTACAGACATGCATTGCCATGCCTGGGATGTAAGTGTTTAAATAGCATTTTAATTGAATTATATAAATTATTTTTCTCCATGTGCCAGGTCTCTTGATACACTCAGTCTTATGAATATGTAGTTTTAGACAAGGGGACTCATTTCTGTGTCTCAATAAATGACTGAGGTTACCATTGGTATTTACACACAAGGTCATCACACATATTAAATGTGTTTAAAGGAAAACTGAGTGGGGGGCAGGGGAGGGGGCGCCCATAGATGTTGACTGTCGTAAACTGGCTTGTGAGGTGCTGTGGATGTTCTGTGCGACTACAGCCGGTGACCAGCATGTTGCTTTCTTCATCTTCTTATTTTGGTCAAATATGCAGCACACAGACCTTACCGTTTTAGGGCTGGGCATGGTGGCACGTGCCTGGAATCCTAACTTTTTAGAGAATTAAGCAGGGGGATCCTGAATTTGAGGCTGTCCTGGGATACATACCAATTTTGAGGCTAGTGTGGTCTACATAGCTAGACTCTAGCTAAATAAGTAAATTTAGCTACATTTGTGGCTTGTAGATGTCCTGTGCAGTGGCACCAGGTAGATTCACTTTACTGTATGACACACATTTTTAAGGGAGCAGTGAGCCGGTTCAGCATGTAAAGGTGCATGCTGTTAAGTCTGAAGACTGAGTTCAATGCTAGGAATCACATGGTGGAAGCAGAGAACCAACCCCAGCAAGTCTTCCTCTGATGAAAACACACGCACACGCACATGCGCGCGCACACACACACATGTCATGTGCAAATGTGTGCCTATACATATACAAATAAATAAATGCAGTTTGTGAGAAACAAGGAGAAGCAGTCACCTTAGGAAGGGGTGGGTGTGGGAGGTGTGAGTACCGTGTTCAGGGGGAGCTAGCTCCTGACCTGCTAGCTGGTGCTAGCTCCTGCAGTCTCAGGGTGAGGGTGGCCACCCAGAGGAGCAGCTGACAGTTACAGATCGCTCATTCTTGCTGTGTTTTCCACTCAGGCCAGTGACTGCGCTGCTCTTCAGCAGTTCTGTCCCTGAGAACAGAAGGTCTGGGCTCTTATCCATTTTGATGATGTCATTCTTCGGCAGTGTCATCAGACCTGTGACTGAAGCACTCAGGAGGTCTAGGTACAGTGATCAGAAGTTCATGACTCATGTTTTCTAGGACGTCTAGATGACGTGTGCCACTGAAGTCAGCAAGTCTGCCGACTTCCTTGAAATGGATGAGGCCAGAAGCATCAAAGGCCATTTTCTGAAAGTCATAAGAAGGAGGAAACAAATAGACCTCAGTAAGAATGAGATGTCCCCAGCCCTTGCTCTCTGAGAGTGTGTCCACATGCTGCCAGGACACTTGTCTTTAATGGTGCCACTGTCCTGTAGCTGATAAACTAAAGAAGAGCCAAGGAAGTGACTGACCCAGAGTAGGACACACATGTCTGCAAATTCAACCTCAGAGAAATGTTTCCAAGTTAATTTATTTGTTGATTTGTTCCTTCAGCAAATGTTTGTTTAGTACTGAGTATATCCCAGAACTGTAGTAGACACTGAAAGATGACATCCTTTGTAACAAGTTTCTTTGAAAAATTGATTTCAGCCAGGTGGTGGTAGTGCACACCTTTAATCCCAGCATTCAGGAGGCAGAGGCAGGTAGATTTTCAAGTTCAAGGCCAGCCTGGTCTACAAGGTGAGTTCTTGGACAGTAGAGCTGTTATACAGAGAAACCCTGTCTTGAAAAAAAAAGATTGTATTTATTTATTATTATGATTGTGTGTATATTACATGTGCATGAGTGTGTGCACATGCCCCTGCACTTGAGCTTGTGAGTGCGCGCGTGTGTGTGTGTGTGTGTGTGTGTGTGTGTGTGTGTGTGAAGACACCTCTGTGGAGTTGGTTTTCTCTTTCCTCTTTCACATGGATGCCAAGGATTGAACTCAGGTCATCAGAATAGGCAACATCTTTACCTGCATAGCCATCCCAGCATCCCAAGGACCGTTTCTAGCATGAAATTTTTCATACAAATGCCTCTTCTTCTTAATTCTAAATTGTAATTGATTATTTTTTGACTTTTATTATCATTTTATGTGTATGAGTGTTTTGCCGTCTTTCTTAGGACCTTCAGAAAATGGCGTTTGATGCTTCTGGCCTCATCCATTTCAAGACGTCAGTGCCATATCATCTAGACATCTTGTTGCCTGCAGAGGCCAGAAGAGGGCATCTGAGCCCTGGAACTGGAGTCACAGATGGTTGAAAGTTGCCCTGTGGCTGCTGGGAATCAAACCCATGTCCTGTCCTCTGGATGAACAGTCTAAGCCATTTCTCTAACCTTTAATACTGATGTTTTGTTTGTCTGTCTGTTTGTTTGAGATAAGGTCTCACTACGTAGCCCTGGCTTGCCTGGAGCTCACATGTAGACCAGACTGGTTTCAAACTCAGATCCACCAGTGTCTGCCTTCTGAGTGCTGGGATTAGAGGTGTGCACCACTATGCCTGGTCCTGAATTTTTTTCTTGAATTAGAGAATTTATCTGGAGCTACTTTGAGTAGCCATGGCTCCGAAAAGCAGAGTTAGGTTGCCCCAAATTCCATGTTCCAAAGTGGAAGCTTTCATGAAGTTTTATAGTTTTGTAAAATAAAGAAAGTCATAAGCCAAGGCAAGATTAAAATACGTAGGTGGGCACATCAGAGGGGCCCACAGGAAGTGGTGCAGCAAGGTGGGGAAGGCTTTCTATGGGCCCAGGATGCTGTCTGATGACATTCTTACTCTTGGGTTGTTGGAAGCTAGTGGTCTGCTAAGTTAATAGATACCAAAAGATTGTTATCTGTTGGTCACAGAATGTTAGTTCTGACACAGAGGTGGGCAAGTGACTGTTCCAGAGGCTAAGGCTAGCCCAAGATAAGGTAATTAGCCTCTGGACCTGCAACATTCCAACCTCTCCACATCACCATCGTTTTAATCAGTCAGTCAGTCCGTCTTTGCAGACACAACTTCTTTCCAGGAATCTCATTCACAGTCCCCCCACTGGCCAACACCACATCTGTACATGTGAGAGGGCCACGTATTATGATTGTTAGCTATTATAAGGTCTCTCATAGCTAGAGGATCAGCTGTAGATGAGGCTGAGTAGGGGTCAGGGCAGCTGTCTTCGGGAGAGGAGAAGAGCTGGTATAGCCCATCAAGAAAATAAATAAATAAAAACAACCCTGGGTCATATCCAAGCGATCAGGCATCATCATCTGGATGGACATATGCTAGGATTCTATACCTAAGATTAAGCAATTAAGCAAAGTTTAGCATAGTGGAGTGAAGAAATGTATTCAAAATACCAAAATTTACTTTTTTAGGCTAGGTTGACTTTATGTTCCACCTGTATTTACAGGTATTTGTACTCTATGAACTATCTTACTTGTATTTAAATAGTTAGAAATGTGGCCCCAAAGTTTTAGTTTGTAAGCCTAGCCTTTAACAGCTGGTCATCTCTCAGGCCCAGGGCCCTATAATTTAGTTAACTCCACTTCTGTTTAGCTGGCAGGGGTCAAATGTCGCAAGCTTTTAAGTATATCCCAGAGATCTTAGGCTGGATGATTATTAAATAACCAAGAGTATTAGTATACTGCTTAAGACAGCCATTTCATTTACCCACTTAGAGCTCATAAAATAAACCTAGAGGTTTCAGGTAGACATACCCAGACCCAGCTGCCAAGAGGTCAGAGATTCCATTCATCTATCAATCCATCATCCCTCTATCCATGCATGCATGCATGCATGCATCCATCCATCTATCCACCACCAAGCACCTATTCAACAAGCTATCCATCTTCTGATCTTTCAACCCACCATCCATTCATCTACTCATTCACCTATGGATTCACTTATCCATCCATCCATCCATCCATCCATCCATCATCCATCCATCCATCCATCATCCATCCATCCATCCATCCATCCACCCATTGGTCATACTTAGAGGATTTGTGAATTTGTTTTTTAAAGCCAGGGTCTCATGTGGTTATGTACCCAAGGACGACCTTGAACTTCTGGTCTTCCTGAGTGCTGGGAATACAGATGTGTGCTCCCAAACTGGGTCTATGCAGTGCTGGGGACTGAATGTAGGGCTGTGTATGTGCCAGGCAAGAACTCTACTGACGGAGAATTTTTATGAGGGGAAATCATCTGCTATACCTCCCCATATAATCTGATCGTGGAACAAAGATTTAGAAACACTAAAATGTGGACTGCGTAATATTCTCTCATCTTCTTTAGGACCCTTCTCATAAAGCCTCACCCTCTTAGCCTTTATAGCTCAGGAGTAGTTATGAGAAGATTAAGATTTTGATAAGTAGCTGGAATCTGTTATACTCTAAAGGTGTCTGAGAGTCTACCTCTTTCTAAAGACTGAGGGGTCAGGCGTGGTTTGGATAAAAAGAATGAAGGGGGAGAGGGCTAGGCTAAGGCGCTTGCTGTGCAGACAAAGGGACCTGAGTTCAGGGCATTGCTCAGGGGAAAAGGCTCAGTGAGCTCCAGCTTCAGTACGCTCCAGGGTCAGTGAGAGGCCTTGTCTAAAATAAAAAAAATAAATAGAAGGTAGAGAGTGATTGCAGAAAACACCTGATGTTGATCTCTAGCCTCCACACACGTGTGCACATATATGCACATGCATCTACACACAGGGACATGTGTATACACAGACACGTATGCACACACACACACACACACACACACACACACACACACACACACACACACAAGAATAAGGGACCAGGTCTTCTGAGAATGTTAGCCCCCACCTCTGCATTTTCTAGACAAACAAAAACTGTCACCTTTCTTTCATGTGGAGCCACCTGGCCTCTGGCCTCACACCTGGGCTGTGTTTCATCCCAGGCAAGGGCTAAGTATCTGATTGACCTGCCTTTCCACTCTCTGCCTCCCACTCCCAACTGGCACCCAGTGGCTGTGTTTGGGGAGAAGGCAGGAACCGACTACCACCTGGGGAGCTGGCAGGCACACCCCTGTGGTGTTGATGTTTGTGTGACTTTGTCCTGGCTGGAACCTCATCTCTTGGGCTGGGTTTAAGATGTCAGCAATGCCTGGTGAAAGCAATCACTCTTCCCTGCGTGCCCAAATCCTTCCTGAAGTCACTTCTTTTACTCCACCTTAAATGGCATGATGAAGTTGTGGGGGAGGGGACTAGGAAGGAAGTGTCCTTTTATGAGTTCTCTAGGGTCAAAGAGTCACAGAGGTCTCCTTTGCAGAGAGCCCTGCTTCCTGAAGAGCTGTGTCTTGTCTTGCTGTTGGTGGCAGGAAGAAGCAACTGCCCTCCCCCCTCCCCCCACGTCTTTCTGTGGGGACCTCACAATGTGGAGCTACAGAGTAGGGCTTCTGAAAATGACTTCAATCCCTTTCTGCCTGTCTAGAGGACCTGACAACAGACACTTAGTTTTCCTACATTGTTAAAAATTGCCCTAAAAATACAAATGACTTAAAAGTCTTTGTCTATCTGTTGTGTGTGTGTGTGTGTGTGTGTGTGTCTGTGTTGTGTGTGTGTGCACACACTGACAGGACAGTTTGAAGTCAGGTGTCTACCTCTGTCACCTCCACGTCCAGTCGGGTACACTGGATGGCCCACCAGCTCCAGGAACCCAGCTGCCTCTGGCCCTCCCAGCATGGGGTAATGGATGCGCACAGCTATGTTTGTTTTCTTGTTCTTGTTTTTTGTTTAAGTGTGTGTGTGCTGGGTATCTGAACTCAGGTTCTCATGCAGCTTTGCCTACCAACCCATCTCCCCAGCTCCAGTGTTTGGTTTTCATGGATGTGTACATATCAGCAGCAGCATCAAAATTAGACAATGCATGTGAACAGGCTCTGTAAACAGTAAGGAACTGTCTCCTCTGGAGAGTCCTCCCTTAGGTGATGCCCTTTGTGATGTGTTCTTTCTAAGAGATGTAAACAGAGGTGCTTGGTGAGATGGTCCAGTAGGGAAAGCTGCTTGCTGCCAAGCCTGACAACCTGAGTTCGATCCCTGATCACACAAGATGGAAGAAGAGAAGTGATTCCCTGGAGTTGTCCTCTGACCTCCATATGTGGAGCTTGGC
The DNA here is from genome assembly GCF_949786415.1 of Peromyscus eremicus. NCBI lineage: Eukaryota > Metazoa > Chordata > Mammalia > Rodentia > Cricetidae > Peromyscus > Peromyscus eremicus. The sequence goes on from NC_081435.1 coordinate 1,725,941, forward strand.
GTACACACTAAATGAACAAATGTTTAAAAAAAAATTAAGAAGGATGTATATGTGTTGGAAGTCTCAACCCAAAGGTCAGACCTTTTCATGGTACCTACAATCCCTATCCTGTACCCTGCTTCTGTGTCACCTGGATAGGTAAACAGAGGAAGGCATGGTAGTTACCAAGTAGTTTATTTGAAAATGTAGTAGACATCAGAGATTTAAGGTGATGGGGGCAAAGCTGCTGGGATGTATTTTGAAAAAGGGAAGGGGAAGCAGATGGTCAGAGGACAGTGACTCTCCACAGCCATAGACTGCCCTTAGAGCAGCCATTAAAATTAGGGAAAAGTGACGATAATTGTAGCTAGAGTGTTCTCCAGTCCTGCCTGGCCTACGGACAGACAAATCTCTCTCACCCACCAGTCCCGCAGCTGCTCAGACCCAAGTAAACACAGAGACTTATATTGCTTACAAACTGTATGGCCGTGGCAGGCTTCTTGTTATCTACTTCTTCTATCTTAAATTAACCCATTTCTATAAATCTATACCTTGCCACATGTTCCATGGCTTTACCTGTTGCCTTTACATGCTACTCTCTGGGTAGCAGGTTGGCGTCTCCTCAGCCTTCCTAGTCCCAGAATTCTCTTCTATGCTTGTCCCATCTATACTTCCTGCCTGGCTACTGGCCAATCAGTGTTTTATTTATTAACCAATCAGAGCAACATATTTAACATACAAAACATCCCATAGCAGATAATGCCCCCCTTCCCTTGTCCCCCCCCCCCCCATCCTGGAATTCACTACGTAGCCCAGGCTGACCTTTCGCGCATGGCAATCCTGCTCTATCTTCTGAGTGCTGGAATTACAGGCATGAACCATGTGTTGTTCAATTTAAATGACTTGATCCATGACCTCAAGAAGTCTGATCAATGGTACAACAAATACAGAGATAAACACATTGTAGCCATGAACAAACACCAAGTATTAGTACTACAGTAGTGTGGGCACTGCTGAGGAACTCTCTCAAGTTTGTCTCTGGATAGGAAGCCTGCAAGTTCCATTTCCTGAGGGATCAGGAACTGCTACCTGGGAGTGATGGACTCCTGGAGCCTGGGAATACCAACATGCAACATGTTCCAGATGAGGGGTCAGGAGTTCCAGTACAGCATGTGGCTTGAGAGGCCTTGGGGCTTAGAGTAGACATTGTAGGCTGGTCACGACACACTTGAAAATCTTTCCGAAGTTACTGAGATGCCACCCATATTCACATGACAAGAGTTGTTTATGTTATGAGAGCCTAAAAAGTGTATCCTGCTTTGCCCAGCATCACAGATGCAGGGTTTCTGAGGCCTCCAGAGCAGGGGTGTGGCTTCTGAGCAGGATTTCCAAGGGAGTGGAAGTCTTTGCTGAAGATCTAAGCCATTAGACCTGGTCTGCATGGACACTGGGATTTTGCCCTTTGCTTTTGGTGCTTCCAATTATCTTGTTTGCTGCATGTTCTTGAACCAATCTGCTATCTCCCTGCGGGACAGGGGCTGCTACTTACTAGCTGGTTGTTTGTCTAATCTCACTAAATTTTTTTTAACTTAAAAATTTATTTTATGAGTGTTTGCCTGCATGTATGTATGTCCATTATGTCCATGCCTGTTGCCTAAAGAGGCCAGAAGAAAGCATGAAATCCCTTGGGACTGGAGTTACATATGGTTGTAAGCTGCCGTGTGGGTTAGGGGAGCCAAACTCAGGGCCACAGCAAGTGCTCTTAACCACTAAGCCATCTCTCCAGCCTTGACCAAGCTAGTTCTTGTTTTTCTTTTGAATACTGGAGAATACTCATTTAAATTATCTTTACAGGTTCTTCTATCCCACACACCTTGCTTTGCACATTCTAAGAGTGCTCTCTACCCCTGAGTTACCTCCTCACCCCCTACATCAGTCCTTTAACATCTGTGTACACATTCACTAGGAACTATATAGCTACAAACTCAACACAGTTGTCTCCAGTCTCCCAAGATTCTAAAGCTTGACCAGACCTTGCCTGAAAGTTAATTCTTAGGAATATGGAGGACCAGATGTAAAAGAATGTTCAGGTCCCAAGGCTCAGAGTTGAAATTTACCACTCTGACTCCCAAATGGCTAAACTTTTAGAATGCACAAAATGATTATTTTCATTAACTAATAATTGTTACTAGATATCTGGGGTCAAATGAAGACTCTAGAGAGATCTCCAACTGGAACTAGTGAATTTGGCCAAATAACTATGCCTCAGAGGTAGGTCTGATTTTATGTGAAGAATCTAAACACATAATCTAAGCCCCAGACATTGTCAGTCAATTCTCTCTGCCAGTCTCTCGGCTGCTTTACCTACGTTGGAGGATAGTAGATGTGATTGAGAAGGCTAAGACTCTGCATGAGAGAGTGAGCGTCATGTAGATCTTTTTAGTTCTCATTCCCCTAATTATTCATGTGTCATTCCTGACTGTGCACCTTGGCAAGGGGAATGAAGTACTGATTGTCTCAGAAGGACCAGACTGTACTACTGGCATTAAGATAGACCTCAGCGGGCTAGGCGGTGGTGGCGCACGGCTTTAATCCCAGCACTCAGGAGGCAGAGGCAAGCGGATCTCTGTGAGTTCGAGGCCAGCCTGGTCTACAAGAGTGAGTTCCAGAAAAGGCGCAAAGCTACACAAGGAAACCCTGTCTCAAAAAAAAAAAAAAAAACAAAAAACAAACAAACAAACAAAAAAACCAAAAAACAAAAAAAAGATAGACCTCAGCTACCACTGAAGTATGGGACTTTGTGAAGAAGCAGGGAGATGGGTAGGTTGAAAAAGGGCCAGAGGATGCTGGATTGGTGAATTAGTGTGCCCCCTATGGGCTCCAAAGGCAATGTTAGGGTGTGATTGGGATTGTTTCTGTAACCATAGCCACTTTCTGACCTTTGCTGGATATTGTTAGATGGGAGACATCTTCCTGGTAAAGATGCTGGAAATGTGCTAGTTTGGGAATACAAGGTAATGAAAGTTGGCTAGCCTTACACAAGAAGGCAAGAAGAATTTGAAGTTGGAGACTTGTAAGAGGGGGTAGAAATGCCTGCTGGGATGGAGGAGTGAAGATGGTCATAGGGTGGTATAGAAAATTTGAACAAGGGTTTTTTTTGTTGTTGTTGTTTTGAGATAGGATCTTATGCCTCAGACTCACTAAGTAGTCAAGAATGGCCTTGAACTTCTGCCCTCCTTGCCTGTGCCTCTCAAGAGCTGCGGTTGCAGGCAAAGCCTTCAATCTACCCTGAATAATTTAATTTACGAAAAGAAATACAAATGGCTTTCTGTTTTGTTTTTCTCAACAGCTTCTCACTGTGCTGTCCAGGCTGGCCTTGAATTCTTTAGTTTAAGCAATGTTTGTGCCTCAGCCTTTTGAAGCATTGGGAGAGCTTGGCAGCCTCTGTTACTCACAGGCACCTTGGGCAGCTGGACAGATCATCTAGTAGGTGTGAGTGAGTGAGTGAGTGAGTGAATGAATGATGCGTCCTTCCAGAAACAGCCAATGGTGACAAGCGTCCGGATCCTGATCAACTTTTATGTCTGTTATAAGTCATTTATATCCTTTAAGTACCTTTGAAATTCCAGTTAAGCAAACTGAGAATTAATCAAGCATGCTGTGGACCAAAGATCAACACATGTGATATCCTGCTATACAGAGAATGATATTCATAACCCTCCACTCACACTGTCTCCTTTATGTTTTGAAATTATTTGGTATGATCTAAGCCTGAAAGTTCCTACTATTCTTTATATGGCTGGACTCAGCTTACTTTAGTACCTTAAGCAATATTTTTAAAATTACATTTATTTATTTATTGTGTCAGTGTACGTGTGTGTGTTGTGGTGGAAGAAAATAGAATTCAGAGTATGACTTTCAGGGATCAGTTCCGTCTTTACAATGTGGGGCTCAGGGACCAACCGAGCCTCTACCCACTAAGTCACCTCACCAGCTCCACCTTATGTAACTTAAATGATTCAAAGGCACCTTTGAAAGGATACATGTTTGTAGATTGAAATATTTTCTTGCTTGATTTCATCTGGCTTGGCACTGGGGTGCTTCATCCTGGCTATATATTTTAGGTCTTTTCTGAATTAGGACCATGTCTATAATTAATAGGGTGTGCATTTGCTTGTATTTTGTTTAGTCTAAATATTGACACATTCTCTCTTAAATATTTAAAAGGCCTGGTAGAAAGCCAATGTTATTGCTCAAATTCCTTCCATCAGTGATTAAAGATTTCTAATCTTGTCTTTTAAATGGTACACTGCAAGTGTCACCTGTAAGAATGGCTGCCAAGGCAGCAGATAGGAGTGTAGATAGGAGTTGTAGAATGATTGAAAAACCTTTTCAACAGAACCCCAGTTAGTTCTTGTCCAGTGTTAATTCACAATCTATCTACCTGCTAATCTCATGTTACTTAATGTATGGCTTATAAAGCTGTCCTGAGGTCAATTGTTTCTTCGTTCTGAGTTCATTTACTTATTGCCTGACAGCTGGGTAGGGAACCGAGAATTTAGTTCTGGAAAGCACTTGGGAAACCTGTGGCTCATCTCCTGCCTAAAACATGGAGGTCAAAGGTCTGAATAACTTTGGACTGCAGACAGCTGGAGACTGCCCTGTTTCACACCCCTCTCTCCCCTCTATTTCCCACCACCACCATGTTTTGAGTTGTTTTGACACTGATCTCACAATGCAGCCCAGGTTGGAATGGAACTTGCTATGTAGACCAAGCCAGCCTTGAGCTTGGTACGTACACTATGCTGGTCTTGAACTTGCTACGTAGAACAGGATGACACTAAACTTGCAGTCCTCCTACTTCTGACTTCCTGAGTGTGTGTCTCCCGTATGCCTAGCCCTAAGGATGGTTTCCTTAGCTGAAGACCAATCAGATGAAAAGTTTCTTTGCTTCTTACTAACGTGAAGACCATTTGTCTCAATGTCTCTGCCATTTGCTCCTCCTCCTTTCCTTTCTTCCCTCTCTTTCCCTTCCTCTTTCTCTCCTTCCTCCCTTGTTTCCTTTTTTCCTCTTGAGATAGGGTCTCATGCAGTCCAGGTTGGCTTTGAACTCACTATGTAGGTGAGGCAAATCTTAAACTCGGGATCCTCCTACTTCTTCCCAAGTGCTGGGATCACTTGGTACTTGAGAACGAACCCAGGGTCCCTGGCACACTAAATGTGTGCTGCACCATTAATGTACAGCCTCAGCTGAGTGCATTTCAAAAGCATACACCGCAGCTACCAGGACCATTACCAAGAATCACTTCTCATCTGAAGGGCTGGCTTCATGGCTCTTTAGCACACACAGTGTCATTCTTGTAGTCAGTGGTGAGCTCCTCAAGCTCATGGAAAATCAAAACATCATTAAGCAGGAAGAAGTGGAGGGATGGGCTCCAGGAGCCAAGTCTTTCTCTCTCCCCTTTATAGTATTTATATCATAACTTCCGTCACTAAGGTGACAACCACTTCTGTACTTGAGGGAGGAACTTAAAGTTCCTGTGATCTACATAAAAATGTTTTTTCTTTGTTTTGATTGTTCAGTGCTTACTTGTCACGGTGTCTGGCTTCTGATTTTCAAAAGCCCACCTCATGCTGGGCATGGGGGCTCATGCCTTTAGTCCCAGCACTCAGGAGGCAGAGTAGGCAGATCTCTGTGAGTTCTAGGCCAGCCAGGGTTATGTGGAAGGCCAAACAGGACTTCTGCAAAGGGTGGTAAGAGGTTGTCTTGTACCTGGAGATTTCCTGTGTCTTGCCCGGTCCTGCAGCCGCTCAGACCCGAGTAAACACACAGAGGCTTATATTACTTATAAACTGTATGGCCATTAGCTCAGGCTTATTATTGACTAGCTCTTACACTTAAATTAACCCATAATTTGTATCTATGTTCAGCCATGTGGCTTGGTACCTTTTCTCAGTTCTGCCTTGTCATTTTCTTTCTCTGTGTCTGGCTGGCGACTCCTGACTCAGCCTTCCTCTTCCCAGAATTCTCCTTGTCTGCTTATCTCATCTATACTTTCTGCCTGGCTACTGGCCAATCAGCGTTTTATTTATCAACCAATTAGAGCAACACATATTCACAGTACACAGAATGACATTCCACAGCAGTGTCTTGGTTAGGGTTTCTGTTGCTGTGATGAAACACCATGACCCAAAGCAAGCTGGGGAGGAAAGGGTTAACTTGGCTTACACATGTTATAGTCCACCACTGAAAGAAGCCAGGACAGGAACTCAAACAGGGCAGGATCCTGGAGGCAGGAGCTGATGCAGAAGCCATGGAGGAGTGCTACTTACCGGCTTACTCCACATGGTTTGCTCAGCTTGCTTTCTTACAGAACCCAAGGCCACCAGCCCAGGCATTGTACCACCCACAATGGTCTGGGCCCTCTCCATCAATCACTAATTAAGAAAATGTCCAACAGGCCAGCTATAAGCCCAATCTTATAGAGGAATTTTCTCGGTAGGGGTCTCTCCTCTCAGATGACTCCAGCTCGCATCAATTTGACATTAAACTATCCATCACAAAGGGCTAAGGGCTGTTCTGCCATCAGGAGGTGATGACTCAGGAACACATCATCGCCATTCACAAGCATATCCATGGAGTGGGCTTCAAGAAGCGTGCCCCCTAGGCACCAAAAGATACCCAGAAAATTACCATGAGAAAGATGGGGACTCCAGCTGCTAATACCAACACCAGGCTCAACAAAGCCACCTGTGCTAAAGGACAGGAATGTCTCTTGTCATCCTCTTGGGTTTGCCCAGAACAGTAACAAGGGTGAGAATTTACCAAAGGACTTCATATACTTTGTAACCTACATCCTTATTACAGAGCAGAAAAGTTATAAAACTACAAAAACCAACTATGACTTTCTTGACATTTTCCGCTGTGTTGTACCAGCTGCTGCTGTCGTTCCGTTCAGAGACTACCCCTGCTGTGTTACCCATGGCTTCTCAGTTTCCAGAGACATTAGTGCGGACACCACCTCAAACCTCTGAGACACCGTCTCAGATTTGCTCACAAACATTTTCCAAATCTCTAAACACATGGTTTTCTAGAAGTTTCTTTTGTGCTCTCACGGACAAAGGGCTAGTTGGGCTAATTTTCTCAGGGCATGACCTCTTTCTCATGAAGAATTCTGTACCTACAAATCACAGGTGGAACAAGGAAGTATTTTTATACGTGTGCCCGAGTTCCCCTTTCTTCTGTAGCATCATCTGCCGAAGGCTTTGGGATTCCCCGGGCCTGCTCCTTGCCTTCAGTGTAAACAGACCATAAACCATGCAGTAAAGCACCTCCGAGGTTTTAAAGACCACATTTACAACCAGGTTTGATCTCTAAAAACTGAACTTTACTCATGAAAGAGAACTCCAAAAAGAAATGCGAGAGTAGCTTAGGTTGCTCGCATCCCGCACTCACCTCCCACCTGAGCAGTGCACACGCCTGGTGTTCAGACACCCGGCCCGCTGCCGTGGAGCTGCAGGCAGCGAGCATTCTTTCTGGAGTGTGCTCAGGTGACTTAGAGCAGTGTTTCAGGGCTGTGAGCGAGCGTCTGTGGAGAGTATTCTGAGCTTTGAGCATATTGGTTCTCCTTGAGAAGTCTGTACAGGGACTTAAATGTTCTTTGAGGAACAATGATGGCCTCTGAGGTTTTGGATTCTGAGAGTTTATGACCCCAGGTGCCCAGTCCTGCATCCACATTACAACAGAAATGTTCTTGTAGAGTGGCCACCTGCTGTCAAGCCCATATGCTCAAACCTCCAAAGCTTTGCTTCATGTGGCTCCACTTTGTTCCTGGTGAAAATCTCCAACCTGGAAACAGATGAGTGAGGCCCAGAATGAGCGAAGAAGGTTGCCTGGGAATCTAAGGAGGCTCGATGGTTAGACGTGTTGGGGAGGTGGTAGCATTTCACAGACATTAAGACAAGGTCCCATTGGGACGGCTTCAACCCTGCATCTCATCCAGAAGATCTGAAAGAACATTTGTCCTCCCCTTTGACTTCGTAAAAGCAAGCAACAAGGAAAACCACGGCTGCTCATCTTCCCCTTCCAAAAGACATCTTCCGTATTGACCCCACCTGCCCCTGTGCCTCATCCACTCCAGTCCTGCCCCTCCCCCAGGGTGACATGCATGACTGTTTATATACCTTGGCTGGGTGACATTTGTCTTTACTTCTCATGCCTGCATGCCTGTCTCCTGCTTTCAACTGCAGAAACTTCTCATAATCAGGACATATAGAATAACGCTTCCCAGCACAGTAAAGGCCTGGAGGCCAACGTGGTCTAGAAATCCAAGTCCAGAAGTCTGTACTGGTCAAGTAATACACTGCTTACACAGAGTCTGTTGTGCAGACCAGGCTCCTCAGGCAGTTGTGATCCTCCAACTTCCTGAAGACTATAGGCCCTGAGTTCTATCCCTTATGCCGCCCCCCCGCATAATTTTAAATTTGCAGGAGTTGGAAAACTTGTGTATCTTTCACGCAGATCTCCTAATAGTTGTATTTATATTTGCCCAAATACTCTCTCATCCTGTATCTCCAGATGTAGAATTAATTTTGCATACTACACATATGCAAATAATTAACATATGCTATTTTCCTGCACTTTAAAAAGTGTCAATAAAAAAATTGACTTATTTTATGTATAGGAATGGTTTACCTGCATTGTATGTATGTGTTCCACGTGTCTTGTGCCCTTGGAGACCAGCAGAGGGGCTCAGACCCTGGAGTTACAGATGGTTATGAGCCTCCATGTGGGTGCTGGGGCCAAACCTGGGTTCTGTGTGTGAGCAGCAAGCCTGGGATTTCTGCGTGAACTGCTAAACCATCTCTCCAGTCCCACACTTTTCTGAACTCTCTGAGAACAAGTTGTTGGCTTGTGATCCATCACCTGACTTCTCTGCTTCCCAAGGACACAGCAGAGAAGCATCCAAGTCACTTTCTCTCCATACTCCACTTTCACCTTGCCAACTGTCTCAACAAGGTCACTGCCTTCTTTTGACCTGCTCGGGATAAAATCCAGCCACACACACACACACACACACACACACACACACACACAATACACACACACACATACATAGATACATACACAGACAATACAGACACACACAGAAACACATATAGATACACACATAGATACACACAGACACATAGACACACACAGACACACATACAGACACAGACACACACACAGAAACACACACAGACACACAGAAACACACACACATATACACACACACAGAAACACACACAGACACACATACAGACACAGACACACACACAGACACACATACACACACACACACACACACACAGATATACATACACACACATACACACACACACTCACGCACAGACACATATATTCAACTGTCCAGACAGTGTAGGCCCCTTTGCTCTGCACTGGTTATTTGGTCTTCCTCTGTCTTTCAGGACCTCAGCTAGAGTGAGAACTTGTTTTTCCTCTTCCACGTTGGTCCGGGGTCTGCCTGGTGTTTTCTCACGCCCAGTTGCAGGCCTGGCCTTCTCAGCACTGCGCGGATGACTGAGAAGGTGCATGCTGTCCACACTCCCCACTGCCACCATTACTGCCCCTACCTCCTTCACCTTGATTTCTCTGCTATAAAGTTTCCATTTTCTACTTCATAAATGTCAAATATCTTGTGAGGAATAGCAGCAATATCCTGTTTGCTCTGTCTGAACAGCCTGCCGTGTTTACCTGTCTTGAATGTCCTCTCCAAAGGCCCATGTGCTGACCGCAGTCTCCAGCCCATGGTGCTATTGGAAGGTGATGGGAGCTCTAGGAGCTGGGGATTCTGTGTGACATCGAGGCCAGCCCCTACTCGTCCCTGTCCTTTTCTTCCTGGCTCCCTGTGTTTCTCACACTTACACACCATGTTGACTGCTACAGGCCCAAAAGAAGCAGGCCAAGTAACTGTAGATGGAGTCTCTGAAATAGTGAGCCCTCCAAACCTCTCTGTAGAAGTTGATTATTTTAGGCCCTTGTCTCAGTAATGGAACTCTATGGTACTATTCCTCATGAAACTTGCACCCACCTGCTCAAGCCTCTACTGGTGCTTCCTGAGTCAGCACCTCCCATGGTGGCTCTCCGTGGTACTCTTCTTCAATTTTCTTTTCATGGCATTTATTATTAAGTGTGTGTGGTGGGGCAAACGTGCTGCACGTGGAAGTCAGAAGGTGACCATGGGGTCGGTTCTCTTTTCCCAGTGTGGATCCTAAGAGCTAGCTCAGGCCATCGGATTTGGCAAGAGGAATCTTTACTGAGCCATCGCACTGGATTTTTAAAAAATGTGTGTGGGTATTTTTGCCTGCATGTATATCTGTATGTCACATGCATGCCTGGTACCTGAAGAAGATGTCAGATCTCCTGGGACTGGAGTTATAGACAGTTATGAGTCACATGTGAGTGCTGGGAATCAAGCCCTAGCCCTCTTCAAGAGTAAGTACCCAAAAGCACCAAGGCATGTATATCTCCATCTCCTGAATTCCAGTTTTATGAGACAGTCTTTTTTTTTAAAAAAAGATTTATCTATCTATCTATCTATCTATCTATCTATCTATCTATCTATCCATCTATCATCTATCTATCTATCTATCTATCTATCTATCTATCTATCATCTATCCATCTATCTATCTATCTATCTATCTATCTATCTATCTATCTATCTATCTATCTATCTATCTATCTATCTATTCGTTTATTATGTACACATAATAAATGCATAGATGCCTGCCTGCATGGATGCCTGCAGGCCCTAAGAGGGCACCAGATCTCATTGTGGATGGTTGTGAGCCACCATGTGGTTGCTGGGAATTGAATCCAGGTCCTCTGGAAAAGTAGCCAGTGCTCTTAACCACTGAGCCATCTCTCCAGCCCAAGATGATCTATCTTCCCTGGAATTTGCAGGAATCCTTCTGCCTCTGCTTTCTGTGTGCCGGGATTCTAGGGGTGTACTACCACACCCATATTCAATTACTTTTCTTTTCCTTTTGTTTTTCTGAGACAAGGATCACATGATGGCCCAGGCTGGCTTTAAGTCTGTGGCAAGGCATCTTGCCTCACCACCTGAGTGCTGGGGTTATGGGCATGAGCCATAACGTCTGGCTTTAGATGGTTGCTTTTCTAGTTTTTATTATTATTCCTTCTGTCTTCTACTGACACCAATCAGGATTTTATTGTTTGGGTGTTTATTATTTTTTGCAGTTCTTTATGTGTTCTAGATGTTTAACCACCTGCAAAATATAGTTGGCAAAGATTTTCTCCTGCTCTGTAGATGGTCTGTCCACTCATGTCCTTTACCACGCAGAACTTTTTTATTTCATGAAATCCTGTTTGTCAATTCTTGGGGTTGATTCCTGTGCTGCTGGAGTCTTATTCAGAAAGTTCTTGCCTGTGCCTATATCTTAAAGTGTTTTCTCTATGTTTTTGTATAACACTTTCAGATTTCAAATTTGATCCGTTTTGAGTTGGTTTCTGGGCAGGGTGAAAGATGTAGCTCTAATTTCATTTTTTCCTGATTTTCTGTGGTCAGTTTCTCCAGCACCACGATCAAACAAGCACCTATTCCTGTGCACGTGTTTGATGATTTTGTCAGAAATCTGGGACCATAGCCATTCGGGCTTCTTTCTGAGCCCTCTATTTTCTGTTGGTCTACATCTCTGTTTTTGTTCGAGTACCTGGCTGTCTTTGTCACTGTGGCTCTGAGTTGTAATTTGAAGTCAGGCATCATGGTTCCTCCAGAAGTGTTCTTTCTACTTGGGATTGCTTTGGCAAGGCTTTTACATGCTTCCATATTAATTGCATGGTTGTTTTTCCTAGTTCTGTGAAGAATGTGACTGGAATTTTGATGGAGATTGCCTTAGGCTCAGAGGTTTCCCTTGGTAATATTGTCATCATTTTGCACCACACCAATTCTGCTAACCCAGGAGCATGGAAGGTCTTTCTAGGACCCACTTTCTTTGGTCTTTTTCTTGGTCTTGCCATGATCACTGAGGGGCCTTTCACTTCCACACTTAGCTCTGTTCCTGCTGTTTATCATTTTGTGAAGCTATTGTGGGTGGGATGTTTCCTTATTTTTTTTTCTCAGCAATGCTGTTATTGGTATGTGAAGGTTACCTGTTTTTGTTGGTCCTGTAACTTTACTGAAAGTGTCTATCATATCAGAGAGTTTTCTAGTGGAGGCTGCAGGACCTTTTAAATATAGACTCATTCCTTCATGGTAACAGTCCTGAGGAAATCAGCAATCCATTCAATACTCCGCAATGTAGTAAGAGATTTATGCAGCAAACTTGCAGCCAGCATCATACCACTGGGGGAAACAGGACATAAGAACTAAACCCGAAATGAGACAGGGGTGTCTACTCTCTTGACTCTTATTCAGTACAATGCTTACAGTGGATCAGTAAGAAAAGAGAGATGGAAATGAGGTAGAAATAGAAAAGGAAGAAGTCAAATTATCCTTATTTACAGGTAACATGATTTTATTAATACATTGGATTATAAAAATACATTTAAATATATTCTTTTTTTGTGATACTGGGGATTACACTTCACACATGCCGGGCAAATGATCTACCATAGAGCTTTACTGAAGCTCAAAATATTAGTATTAAATATATTAATAACCACTTAGCAGAGTGCCCCATGGGTGTTCCTTAGATAACAACACAAACCAAGGGACAGATTTAAATCTAACTTAGGAAGAACAGCATCGATTTTTGTGACCGTTTCTTGTAAGGTTCGTACTGTTTGGAGTTTGGTTTTAAAAGGTGGACACCATTTCCTGACAACCAGAAAACTTGGTGTGTACCCCATTCCCCTTCACTTTTTACAAGTGTACACAGACCGTTTCCATAAAAATTCTCACCTGGCTTATTTGAGATGGCAGAGGGAAAGAAGGTGGCCAACACATATATAACCTGAGAAAATAATGGAAACCAGAGTTATAAAATTGAAATCAAGACAATCACAGTGTTTAACATGTTCCTCCCTTTTCAGGTTGGGTGGATGAGATGGTAGAAATCTGTATTTTAAAGCAAAAACTGTTTATAACACCCCACATGCCAGCCCCTACTCAGCAGATGATGCAAGAGTTCAGTAAAGTAGGGCCTTAACCTGAGATGCTCAGCAGGCTCAGTCGCTTGCTGCTTAGTGACCTAAGTTCAGTCCCTGGGGTGTACACTGGGGAAAAGGAGAGCCAGTTCTTACAGGGTGTCCAGTTGTCATCTGAGCTCCACTGGTGTGTGTGTGCGCACACACACACACACACACACACACACACAAATAAATAGGTGTAATAAAAAAAAAACCTTTAAAGAGTTTAGGAAAGTAGATAATTCCGTCTGCAGCAGTTTATAGTTTTATGATCATTTTGAGGTTTTTCCCACTCAGGGCAATCAGTGAGGCCTTTTGAGCAAGTGTGGTCCCAGGGTGGGCAGAGGAGTGTCAGATGGGTGGAGGCAGCCAGGGGCCCCACTGGATGTCCAGTTACTTCACCTCTCAGAGCTGCCGCCAGTGCTGCATGTGGGTTTTAGGCCTGCCTCACACTGACCCGGGACAGGGTTCTCTGGGCGTGACATTGGAAGGGTGTGACCATTGCTGTGGTATGGTCTCTTGAGAGGATGTCTTTGTGGGTGCCTAAGAGCAGTGGTACAGAATACATACTGCTCTGCAGTGAGGGCTGTGAGCACGTGAGTGACAAGGATCAATCCTGTGGTGATCTTATTTATTTCGAGAGTTTAGTTAGTCCTATTGATTTTTATTGTTTATCTTATTTATCTTATTATTTTAAAGATGTAGTCTTAACTTTATCATTTTTGGCATAATGTAGTCTATCTAAAAAGGATGTGTTCTAAGAAAATTACAATAGAGCTGGAGAGAGTGGCTCAGTGATTAAGAGTGCTTGCTGCTCTTGTAGAGGACCCGGGTTCAGCTTCCGGCACCCACATAGACCCTTAGAACTGCCTGTAACTCCAGCTCCAGAATTCTGATGCTCTCCTTTGCCCAGGACTTACACATAATGTGCCCTTCCCCCATACACATAATTTAAAAACATCTTAAAATAATAATATAGAAATTTGACTCAGTAATATATGTGTATGGCCACTATAATATGGGGTAAAATTTAAAATATTCAAAGCATAATACCAAGTTAAGGAAATTCACCAGTGTGACCTATAGTTTAGCTACCTACTATCTCTGAATGAGAGAATCAATAATACTAACTGCACATGTACTCTTTTGGGGCCTGGCTGCGCATTTGAAAGCAAATGACCCACTTAAATGGACATAATATATATTCTATTTTGTTCCCTTCTTTTTATCCTAATATGGTGTACTGGTGAAAATTTATGATGAATACATCTGGAACTAGCTTATTGTTTTTTTATTCTTATGTAATTATTTATTTAAGTGTGTGTGGTGCTAAACCCAGTTATGTACCCAGCCCATTTACATGTTATTAATTCCTAAACAATTGCATGTTCTAAGTGTTTGAGACCTACAGAGATGCACAGAATAAACCGTGAAAGCCCCATTGCATTCTTATCATACAGCTCTGTGTCTGGGGGGGGGGGTTTGCGCGCGTCACTCACAGGTGTGAGGAGGTCAGAGGACAACTGGCAGGAGTCGGTTCTTTCCTTTCACCTCGTGGGCTCTGGGGCTGGAACTTGGGTTGTCGGGCTTGCTGTGAGCATCTTTACCCACTCAGCTCTCTTGCCAGTCTATCTCACAACTGTTCAGAAACCTCATAGTACACACATGTGCACAAACATGCACATATGCATATACACACGGATATATTTATTTTAAAATTATTTTTTGAGTATTTGAAATCTTATGCTATATAAGAGTGACTTTTTAATTTGAAAACCTGATTAATAACGGTTTATTCTTAAAGATAATTATTCACTTTATTTTTAAATTTTATTTTCTCTTAGTATACATACAGTGTCCCCATATTAGAAGGTAGGTGGCCTATGAGAAGGAAGTCCCCTGGCTGAGTCTGTCCTTTCAGCCACAGCTCTTATTTATGCCATGTCCCCCAGAGGTAGGCAATGTACTAACAAACGTTATTTAAGAAATTGTTGTCTTCAAAAATGATGTCATAGTAAAGAGAGGCAAAAAGTGTTCGGTATCTTCAGCCATCAGGAGAATGTGACTCTACTACAGTGCGATTCTGTTTCATCCCAGGCAGAGAGGCAATCAAAGGGCCAGCGAGGTGGCTGGTGGGCAAAGGCGCTCACCACCAAGACTGGCGACTTGGGTCCAGTCCCTGTAGCCACATGACGGAAGGCGAGAACCAGCTTCCACACTCTGACCACACACACGTAGAGGCTTGCACTTCCTTCCTAAATAAATAAGTAAAATGTAAAAAAGAAAACACAGTTACAAATGCAGTGAGAACGTGTGTGGCGGACAGAGGCCCTCACACTGCTTGTTGGTGGGAATCACTGTGGATAGTCATCACAAAGCAACAAATACGAGTATCGTTCAAGCACAACACAACACATACAGGGTACTGCTGTATCACTCCCGGGGATGTGCTTGAAGGAGTCAAAGTCAGCATGCAGCCAAGATGTCCAACAACAGATGAATGGATGGAGAAAATGCGGTGTATATGCACAATGGAGTTTTATTCATCTATAAAACGAAGTAAATTAAACGATGCCATTTACAGGAAAGTGAATGAAACCAGAAATCATCATGTTAAGTAGAAAACAAAAAGCCAGATTCAAAGAGACAAGGTTCTTTTACACGTAGAATCTGCATGGGCATAGATACCACATGAGATAGAAGAAGAGGGACTACTTGGAGAGAAAGGGGGGCAATGGGAAGTGGGAGGGGAGAGGCCAAGAGGCAGTGGATATTGAGGTATGGATGAAAATATCATAATGAAACTTCGTTATTTTGTATACTGAATATACACCACCACATCTAAAAAAACTCGAACAAAACAAACACACAGCCCAGGCCGCAGCATGCTGTCTCTTCTCTTCTGCCCCTGCTTGCATTTTCTTCAGGGTGGATCTTAGATTTTTGTGGTGCTGGGGATTAAGTAGGGCCTCACGTGTGCTGCTCACATTCTTGGCCACCGAGGCCACCCTGGCTGCTAGCCACTTCATATCCACACACAGTTGTTTCACCTTCCAGTGCAGCTCTGGAGTCTCAAGGTCCCCAGTGCAGACGTGCTGTGGGCTATACAATCTGCCCCTTGGTGAGTGACAGATAGGGAGTGGGTGGGTGCAGCAAATTCCTAGAATGCAGAGACACTTTGCCTCTGCTGTTCCCTGGTCTTATCAGTCCAACCTCTTATCCACTCACTCACTTGATATTTATTTATGAGTTAGCTCAATTTCAAAGCTTGCCATGTGTTGCATATCGTTCTCGATTAACTTAACTCTTGACTAGTTTAAACTTCACACGAATACTGCATTACCTTACAAATAAAGACTTGTTCAACAAGTTAAGTCACTAAAAGCTTTCTTATCTATTCCCTGCTTTTTGTATGAAACACATCCCAATGTTTCCAGAGTCCTTGGTCCAATCACTACTCTTTGGGGCCCTTCTTATACGTTTCCGTTCAGACTCTCCACCTTGCCTGTGAATGAGTTTGGCAGTGTCTGGGAGGCCGGTTGATTGTGTTCCAAGTGCCAGATGAGTAGGAGAGAGGGCTCATCCCAGCCAACCAGTAGGTAAGTATTAGTCACACAGGGACACAAACAAGTCGGGAAAACCACATCTAACCAGCTGTGGCCAGTGGTGTCCCATCGTTGGCTGCCTACAGACACCTCTGTACTGCATTAAGAAAGAGTTCCCACTTGTTGCTGCAACATACCCAGCTGCTGGGAATTAGGTGGTGAAGATCAGAGGCGAGGGGGTGGCTGCGGGGCCTGAAAGGGAAGGCAGGGCCACTCCCTGCACAAACAGTTCCCTGTGACTCTCCTCCAAAGGGGAGTTGGCACCCCAAGAGGAGGTGGGCCAAAGGAGAGAAGGCAGCCCTGCACCCCTCATTGATTCTTCAGTGGAGAATTGACGATGAGGGAAGGTCATGATAACAGAAATCAGGCTTCCAGCGGGAGGAAGGGGAGGGGCGTTGGTGAATATCAAAATGCCTAGCGCTTTCCCCATGCAAGAGAGATGGCAGAAGGATTTTCTAACATCTTCTCCAGCACTCACTACAGAAAATCCCGCAATAGAAATCCCACGTGCCCTTCCTCCAGGATCCCTGGCTGTGGGTATGAAAATGTTAATATCTGTCAACCAGAAGAATAAGCTGTGAGCTGTGATGATTCTTCTTCTGTGTTTGGGTGTGATTTTTAAAATTTAAATCTAAGAGTGTAATCTTTATTTAATTTCTAGTCTTTGGGAAGTGAATTGCAGTGCTCCCTTCTAAAAGCCTGCTCCGCTAAATCTTCCCAAAGCAGGCAAGGCTTAAAGGCTGTGGGTTCACCTTGAAAAAACATTCATGGTGCTCATGTCCTTTATTCAACCAGTTACTGTTTGATAATCCATTAAGCAAACATTTTTTCAGTGCTTGCAATGAGTCTTGTTTCTTCTTAGATGAATTTCTTTAAAATTTAAGTTTCATATTCACTGCTTTTCCCTCCCTCCCTCCCTCCCTCCCTCCCTCCCTCCCTCCCTCCCTCCCTCCCTCTCTTCCCTCTTTCCCCCCATGCTTCCCTTAATTTCTTAATTTTTAGGTTTTTCAGGCAGGGTCTATGTACTCCAGGCTGGCCTCAGTCTCCCTATGTAGCCAAAGGGCTTGAACCTCCTCCTGCCTCCATGGGTGTACTCTACCACGCCCAGCCTTTTACCAGTTGGGATCAAACCCAGGGCTTCCTGCACACGGGCAAGCACTCTACCAAGGGAGCCATGGCCCCAGCTGGGCTTTGCCTTTAGTACTTAAAACTGTAGATGATACATAAATATTTGTTAAAAAAAAAAAAAAAAACTAGGTAGGGAATGTCATTAAGTCTCTTTTACAAAATACAGATAGGTTAAGAAAATCACCTAAAGCTTTAGATCTAAGAGCCAGACTGTGCATTTAATTTCATTGTACTTGAAGGGCAAGGTGCAAACAGGTGAGGTGTTACTTGGTCACAAAGAAAAGATGGTTTTATTGTGGAGTCTGAGGTAGGTTCAGGGAGCATGTGGCACTTGGACCTGAGCCTTCAGGGATGAATTTTTCAGAGGGTCACTGTTGGCAAACTAAGAGTGTTCCAAGCTCTGATTTATTGGGAAGAAGCGTAGTCTCTACTTTTGAATGCCCCACACATGCCAAGGCATCATTCCAGAAACTCTCACCTGAGAACTTAAGCCCATCTGTGTGGATATGGCGTTTTCTGCCCTGTGGTTTAATAGAACCCCAGTGTCTTCCCTCTGGAAAATGTTCCTCAGTTGATCTTTGCGGCTCTTCTGAGGAGTCGCTGTTTGGAGGAAGTTATTCGGCTTAGCTAACGCCTGTCAGGATTCCCATCCATTACTAATGGTGGAAAGCAGCCCTGGCAGCTTGTGCTCCCTCTGGTCCCCAGTAATTGGAAGGGGAGATTGAATATTCTTTGCTTTTGATCAAGACTCATCTCCTGCCAGGAGCAAGGAAGGATGTGTAGGAGGGAATGTCTCTGATAACAACAATAACAAGAGTAATGAGTAAAAGTTTTCAACAGGATCTTGGGCAACTACATTACCCAGGCCATTTATACTGTTTATAGTGTGAGTGTTTTTTTCTGTGTGAACAATGGTTCCCAAATGCCTTCCTTCCCTAGGCCCCTCCCAAACATGTTGAATGGTCCTATTTGAGCTACAGAGAAACTGCTTCTCAAACTTGACTTTCTTTTTTCCTGATGGGTTTTGGCATAAAGCTTAGTGTGTGAGGGGGTGTCATTAGCTTGTGGTTGGGGGAGTGCAATGGTGTCTGGGTGCCTGGTTTCTGGATTTCGTGGCTGATGGTACCTACCCTGTGACCATGGTGAGCCCATGACAGGTCCTAGCGATTGAGAAAACCTTCCTTTCAACTTCCCTCCTCACTCTCAACTTAAATGTAAATAGAGGAGTGATTTAAGAAACTGGGCCGTGGTGTCCACAACAATGAACTACTTCCCACAGTCCCTCTCTACCACCTCTTGAGTGACTGGAAAGAGGAAGGGAGATTTCCTCCTCCCTGCTCAGCTATCCTCCTCCAGTGTTGGGCAGCTGGGAGCCAGGGCTGCAGGAAGTCACTTATCCTCCTCACCCCATCCACATCCTGGTGACAGGAGGATGAGCAGGAAGTGGAAGGCTTCAGGCAGCCTCTGGGCTCCCAGTCCTGCTCCCCGCAGTGTGTGGGCCTTTAAGAAAACAATACCATTTTTTTCCCCTAAGGATCCCATGAATGGCTTTCCACAATACCTCACCCAGCTGCCTTTAACGTGATTATTATTTTCTCTTTTCATTTTGCTTGTGGGGAAAGGCCAAATGTTATTCTGAGGAAGTTTTTGACTTGGTTGTTTGCAGTACCTGATAGGGATGGAACATGCCACCTCCAGGTCTCTTCTGTGTTGTGGGACCCTGTATCAGCCCTCTGCTCAGGACCAGGAGCACGGACTTGTTCACGTTGGTGCTTTAGGTTTGGCTACACACTCCCATACCCTGGCTGCCAGCTGTTCTGTCCTTTTGGACACATGGTATCACCTTTTCAGTGAGCTCATTTATGAGGAAGGGGCTGGAATCCTTAGTGCTCCATTGGGATGTTCTTTCGAGTGGACGCCCCCTGGAGTCTGGTTGGATGACTCAGATGCACTCCAAGCCTCTTTCACAGGGCAGTTCTCTTCTCTCTTCTTTCCTTGTCCTTGTATGGTGGCTTCTTGTGTTGGGAGTGTGTCCAGCTTCCAGCCTGATTGCTCTTGTTCTGCTGCGGCCATTGCTAAACTTGATTGTCCATTTCATGTGTAGTGAAGGGAGGCTGCGCTCTGGTCTGTTCTGGGTGTCTATGGAGCCCGTCCTCGGCTGGTGGCTGCAGGCTGTCATCTGCTGCCACCCTCATCCTCTCTGCTCAGAGTCAGGCCGGGGGTGCTTCAGCCCCCACAGCCTCCCTCGGGTCTGTGCTGATGCTCTCTCTCACGCTGTCTTCGGTCTCCTCTGATGCTGGATGCCAGTGAGCTCTTTGGCTTTTTTGTAACCTCAGGAAAGGCCGCTCATCCTACCTCTTGGTTTTGGATGTAAAGCAGTTGCTTGGAAGCAAGGCGTGGTCAGGAAGTTGGCTGTTTAGGCCTGGTAGCTGAATGCAGATCCGGTGAGTAGCAATGCTGCCATGCGCACTCTACTTGGCACCCAGGGTCCAGAGAAGAGGCGGGATCTCTGCTTTGGTCATTCTCCATTTGAGGGGGAGAGCCAGGCACTAAGTATTGCGTCAGTCAGCTTGTGTCACAGCATGTTTAAAATAGCTGAGGTCACCAGCTTGTTAAGAAGGAAGGTTATTTGGGAGCCCAGTTTTGAAGACTTCAGTTCACTATTGATGGCCCCACTGGAGGGGCACATCCTTGCAAGGTGCACAGTGAAGGGAGTTGTTCACCTCATGACAGGCAGGAAGCAAGATGGGAGAGCAAGAGGAGGGCTCAGAGTCAACATCTCAAGGGGACATTTCCAGTAACCTAACTTCCTTCTATTAGGACCCATTTCCTGCAGATTCTACCACCTCATCAGAAGACCAAGTCTTTACCCATGATTCTTTGGGGGACAAACTATAGCATTTACCGTTTCCAAACTGTGTGGCCAGTTAAGTGGTGAAGAGGACCAGCACAAAGACTCAACCTGACGCTCATGCTGAACTTTCCCTATGAATTTTGGGTTTCTGTTCTGCTTGGATGGTGCCAGGTATTCAGTATGTAGAATGTCCCCGGAACGGAAGCAAGCAGAGCACCTAAGAGGAAAGCAGCTCCACCAGGGGTCGAGGTAGGGTAGGTGCCCAAGACCCGATTTACTTAATTAACAACTTGAGAGAGGAGGAAAGGGTAGAGATAAAGTGTGTATCAAGTGGTGGTGTCAATGTGATCCCAATGAGAGCAGGTGAACAGCTGGGTGCGTGCAGTATCCCAGAAGGCCAAGACACAGGGGTGCTAGAGACCGTGGGAGGCAAAGTGTCCTGGTAGGTAAGGTCAGATTATTATTTTGTTATTTTAAAATATGATTAAAATTTAATTTAGTCTTTTTTTTTTGAGACAGGGTCTCACTAGGTAGCCTTGGCAAGCCTGGAAATCACTATATAGACCAGACTGGTCTTGAATACACAGAAATCCACCTGCCTCTGCCTTGCTTCCCAAGTGCTGGGATGAAAGGCATGAGCCTCCATGCCAGCACATAGCCGCATTTTTATGTATTCATGATGGTGAGGAGGATAGCCCTGGGGAAGGCATAGTAAGAGGAGGGACTCACAGCCATCCAGGGAACAGACACCCCACTTCCTGTGGGGTCCTCCTTTCACCTACATCACCCTTCACTTTCAGAGCTTGAAGAAAGTTGCTGAAGACCCATCACTCAGTTACGTGCCCAGTTCACGCTGGAGGGAAGCGACTGCAGAGGGAAGGGTTGTTCTGGCCGCGGCTTCAGAGGGCTGCAGTCCAGAGTGGGGAGTGGGTGTCAGCACTTGTGGCGGCAGGGGCATGCAGCAACAGGGGCATGCAGCAGCAG
Organism: Peromyscus eremicus; assembly: GCF_949786415.1. Taxonomy (NCBI): domain Eukaryota; kingdom Metazoa; phylum Chordata; class Mammalia; order Rodentia; family Cricetidae; genus Peromyscus; species Peromyscus eremicus. The sequence continues at coordinate 1,747,645 of NC_081435.1, forward strand.
GGGCATGCAGCAGCAGGGGCATGCAGCAGCAGGGGCATGCAGCAGCAGGGGCATGCAGCGGCAGGGGCATGCAGCGGCAGGGGCATGCAGCAGCAGGGGCATGCAGCGGCAGGGGCATGCAGCAGCAGGGGCATGCAGTAGTGGCTCCTTCACAAGATGAGGACCAGAAAAGAGAGGAGGCGCCACCAAAGCTTTGAGCAGGTGTAGCGAGCTTCTCCCACCAGCCAGGCCCTTCCGAAAGCCTCCACAGCCGTCACATCCTCGTCATGAGCTGGGGACTGGGTGTTCAAAGCATGAGCTGTGGAGACATTCCAAATGCAAACCATAACTGCCATAACTCCTTCTCCTGTTTTATTCTTTTATTTTGGAGTAATTATGGACTCATATGAAATTGTATAAATGCCACAATCTCCTTTAACTTTCACACAGACCCACTCAACAATATTATCTCGCCTAATTTTAAATTTTAAATTACACTTTAGTTATTTGTGTATGTGTGTGGCATTCACACGCCCTGGTGTGTGTGGTGGTGAGGACAATTTGTGGGAGTCGGTTCTGCCCCCTTTCAGGTCCTGGGAATCAAACCTGGATTGTCAGTGTTGGCCACAGGGCTCTATCCACTGAGCAATCTTGTCCGCTTTTTCTTAACTTCAACACAGATAAAAAATGAGGAATCAGGCATTGGACAAAGCTGTTAGCCAAGATGCAGGCCTATTCAGTTTCCGCCATCTTTGACACATATGTATGCATGTCTGTGTCTGTGTGTGCAGCTGTATGTTTTCTCATCACACATGCAGATTTAGATGCCAGCACCGTAAGTGAGATATAGAACTGTGAATCACGTCCAAGGGCTTCCTGGTGCTGCTGGTCTATGCTGAGGATTGCTGTGAGAGGCAAACTACCATTGAACTAAAAATGGAAGAAAGGAGGGGAGGGAGGGAGGGAGGGAGGGAAGGAGGGAGGGAGGGTGGGAGGGAGGGGAAGGAAAAGATCCCTTGATTCATGTACGCTATCCACCATCCACCTCTTCTTCTTCAGTCTGGGGCTTGCTTCCTCCTAGAGAGCATAGCCCATAGTGGTGGCAGACCTTTTCTTTGCCCCAAGGCTGGAGAGCTTTGTCCTCCTGTGGCAGCTCAGGCTCCTGCCCGGATAGTCCTGAGGCTGAGTACAGCTGGTATTCTTGCCCAAGCTATTTTCTTTCTTTAAATAACCTCTTCTCTGAGACCTGGTAGATTCTCAGTGGACGTGAGCTGAGGGCTAGCCCACAGAGTGTGTGAGGATGGTAGGCTAGCCCACAGAGTGTGTGAGGATGGTAGGCTAGCCCACAGAGTGTGTGAGGATGGTAGGCTAGCCCACAGAGTGTGTGAGGATGGTAGGCTAGCCCACAGAGTGTGTGAGGATGGTAGGCTAGCCCACAGAGTGTGTGAGGATGGTAGGCTAGCCCAAAGTGTGTGAGGATGGTAGGCTAGCCCACAGAGTGTGTGAGGATGGTAGGCTAGCCCACAGAGTATGTGAGGATGGTAGGCTAGCCCACAGAGTGTGTGAGGATGGTAGGCTAGCCCACAGAGTATGTGAGGATGGTAGGCTAGCCCACAGAGTATGTGAGGATGGTAGGCTAGCCCACAGAGTGTGTGAGGATGGTAGGCTAGCCCACAGAGTGTGTGAGGATGGACACTCATGTGATAAAGATAGGTAGGCCTGAGAGGTGAGCAGGAAGTAAGAATTAGGGGGCCCAACACCTTTAGTTTATAACTTTATTTTTATATTACTTATTTTCCAAATGAGTAATTGTTTCTCAAATAATAACTTCTTAGCTTCTCTCAGTCTCTGGTGCCCTAGAAGTTCATAAATATGACTTATGTGTAGACTGACCACAGGAGGCTTACTTCTGAAACTTACATATAATGTAGACATTTTAATATTCAGTAGTAAGCATGGTAAGTAAAAGTGATTGTAATTTTAGAAATGTTGTAAAAAGCAACTTAGATTTGTAATAGTTCTGTGATATCGCTTGGTACACACACACACCCACCTGTTTGTGCATATATATACCATGTGTGTATGTATATGGTTTTCGGAATGACTTCTCCAAAGCTCCAATGTTTGTGAAAAACTAGGAACCTGAGTCCACAGTTTGCAGGATTACAGGTTAGCCCATGCTAGCGAGCCTCAGCCACTTGCTGGTCTTTCCTCTTTTAAAATCTCCACTCTTTCGTCTGCTGGACGTCATGAGTCAGTGCTAGTTTGCCTGTTCGAACTGTGCAGAATAAATGCAGCCCCTTCCCACAGGCGTTGCTGTGGGTATTTGTAACAACTCTGTTCCCTTGAAGCTGTCTCTCTAGAATAAACACCTTGACTTCCTCTGACTGTTCCTCCTGGGTGTTCATTTCCCAGGCTCTGCCCTCCTGTCGCTTCCTCAGGAAACATCTCATTTACCATGTCACTCTCAAAATGTCAGCCCCATTTTCTCAACTGCCACAGACTACAAGCCAATAATAAAGTTGTTCGATTGACCTCACTACTTAAAATGCATCTCAGGTGTTAATACTTGAAACAGCGCCCTGTTTTGTGTGTAACCATCAGAGCACTTAATTCCCCTCTAGGACTTGAGAGGAAAGTGAGTTAGAGCAGAATAGAAAAGCAGGTTGTTTGTTGTTCGAGACAGGAGCTTACTACACAGCCCAAGGTAGTCTTAGATTCTCTCTCTAGCCCAGGCTGGCCTCAAAACCACAGCCCTCCTGGCTTACCCTCTTGAATACTCAGATTACAGGAATATACCACTATACCCAGCTTCAAAGGTTCACTTTGCTCTTATTTGTAATTTAAAACACACACACACACACACACACACACACACACACACACACACACACACACTGGCGAAGTGAAGAGTCAGAGAGCAGAGACGACCTCCTATAGAACTCAGTCAGACCACCTCCTCAGAAGCTCTGCCCGTTGAGGGGCAAAAGGTCAAATCAGGTCACCTCTAACACGATGGCAATCTTAGTTCTTTGATTTCCTGAAATGAAGCCAAATGGGCACAGTCCTTATTTTCTGAAAGCAAACAGGCAATGACCTGTTTCTGCATGTTACAAAGGATTCTTATGTATTTTGACAGTTTTAAATTTGATTAAGAAATATTGGTATCAAAAAAAAATCAGCTTGCTATTCCTGTTTAGATATTAGGTCATATTAGCAAACAACCAAAATCCTTCCTATTTACATTTAAGTGGCTTATTTTAATTCACTGGAAGCACATAGAGAGGTCTCAAGAATAGTACAAAAACAAACAACAACAAAAAACCACAAAAGAGCAAGAACGCCCTCACACTTCCAGAGGCAGTCTCTAGTCGTTAAGATGTCACCATGCATGCTTGCACACTCCCTCTCCACTCCCTGCTTACGTCCTCACTGGCTTACGTTGTTCCCACACGATTTAAAGTGAAATGCAGGTTACAGTGAACTGGAGAACCAGGAATACAGCGTGCATAAAGCCCTGGGTTCAATCCAGAGAGAAAGAGAGAGGAAGGGGTGGGGGGAGAGGGAGGGAGGGGGGAGAAGGAGAGGAAGAAGGGGAGGGGGAGGGGGAGGAGGAGAGGGAGGGGAGAGGGAGAGAGAGAGTTTAAGTTCTAAATATCCTATGATGTATTTCCTCTAATTTTTTTTTCCATTCACGGGGTGAACACTAAGCCCGGTCCTGCCACACCAACACAACAGTCCGGTCACAGCCCTCTACTCAGATCTGACCAACTCTTGTATGAATGTCTTTTTGATTTTTAGTGCAGAATCCTAGAAACATGAAATACTTTTAGTTGCCGTGTGACTTGCTTCTTCAGTTTAGAACAGTTCTAAGGAACAGCAAAGTCTAAGGTCTGAGGTCTTTCCCTCTCTTTAGGGTACCCACCGCTGACCGTGTCCAGACAGGCCTCCCATTCCTCAGGCATTTCCTTTCACTTTGGTTCTATGGATGCTACAATGTATCTCACTTATCTGTTATTTGAGTTTGCATGTGTGTGCATGTGTCTGTACATAGAGAGTCTGATGTATGTCTGCCTCTATCCTCTCTGCTCTTTTTTTCCAGACAGGGTCTTACTACGTTGTCTTGGCTGGTCCGGGAATCTATGTAGACTAGGCTGGCATTGAACTCCCAGAGATCTGCCTGCCTCTGCCTCCTGAGTGCTGGGGTTAAATGTGCACGCCACCACGCGCCAGTCTCCATTTATTTTATATAAGTAGGAATGATCTTAACTATGTTTTCTGATATGGCCTAGTAGAGCTTCAGCAGAAACAGCTAATTCTTGATAACGGTGTTTCTCTCCCCAGACTCAGCGCTCAGCATTTCTGGTAGCGGAGCTGGCCCACAGGCCCCTGGATCTGTCTGTCCCCACAGCACTAGTGTTACAAGGGCACATCGTCTAACTCGGTGCTCGTGGATGTGCAGAAAAGCTTTTTACCCACTGAGCCAGCCGGCACAACCCCACTTATTTGTTATTGTACTTCAGACTGTATTTTTAATTGTTAAGGTTTTAAATTATGTGTGTCCACTTGTTCACTTTTTGTTGTTCTGTTTCATCAACTCTTACGCTTTTCTTTTTCTTTTCTTTCCCTCTCTCTCTCTCTCTCTCTCTCTCTCTCTCTCTCTCTCTCTCTCTCTCTCTCTTTTCTGAGACAGGGTTTCTCTGTGTAGCTCTGGTTGTCCTGTAATTCGCTCTGTAGACCAGGCTGACTTTGAACTGGGATCCTCCTGCCTCTGCCTTCCGAGTGCTGGGGTTAAAGACGGGCACCACTACCACCTGGCTTAGTTCTTATGCTCTTAAAATGAAAATTATTCCATTTTTGGTCACTCTAACATATCTATATCTATTTTCATCAAAATTTAGTTTAGTTTGGCATTAATTTTCTTCTGATTGTTGATTTTTTTCCTGTGTATGTGTGCGCATGTGTGTGTGTACACTCCAATAAGAGGTACACAAAGTCAAACGTCAGCCTCAGGGTTTTTTCCCCTGGAGCTAACCATCTTCTTTTTGGAGACCAGCTCTTTTCTTTGGAACTTGGGGCGTTTTGATTAGGGTAGGCTGGTGTGTCAGTGAACCCCAGGGATCTGCCTGCCTCTGCCTCCCCAGAGCTGGGATTGTAGTGCTGGCAGCCCACCCCAAGTCCTCACGCAGAAGCAAACCCTTACCACATGGCCTGTCTACCCAGCCCTGGAGTTGGCTTCCTCCTGCTTCGCCGTCTTTGCGGGGGTTGTCTTGCTTGCTTTCAGTACTGTGTATTGGTTCCATTCATGGCATCCGGGGCCTCTCAACAACCCTCCCTGGTGCTTGTACCACTGGCCCAGCTTGTCTTCACTGTTGGGGTTTGTTGTTTGTTGTGGTGATATTTTGTGTATGCTCTAACAAATAAAGCTTGCCCGAAGATCAGAGGGCAAAGCCAGCCACCAGTTAGCCATAGAGGTCAGGCAGTGGTGGCACACACCTTTATCCCAGCACTTGGCATCTCATGCCTTTGCTTCTAGTACTTGGGAGGCACACACCATTAATCCCAGCACTAGGGAGATTGAGACAGGAAGTGATATGGCTGGGCTGAGAGAGGAATATAAAGCTGGAGGAGACAGGAGTTCAGTCCTTTGGGCTAAGGATTGGTGAGATGAGGTGGCTGTGGCTTGTTCCTTTGTCTCTCTGATCGTTAACCATTTACCCTGATATCCGGCTCTGGGTTTTATTAGGATTTGTGCTACAGTTTGTTGTTTTTTTGAAACTCTCTTTGTAGCCCAGGCGAACACTGAACTTACTGCAAGCTCTGGGATTCTAGGCCGCCAACTGCTTTCTAGTTGTTCTGAGAACTCCTTCACTACCTCCCTGAATCCTCAGGTCCAAGCAAGCTCCCATGGTTTTCTGAGATTTTGGTTTTGGGGAGACACGGTCATAGGGCCAGCAGGCTGCTTGGCTTAGTGTCCTGGGAGTGGGAGGAGCCATCCTGGACATTTTGTCCTTGTTAAATGTGCTGGCCTCAGGCAGTGATGAGGACAATTCTTCTCTTTCTTCCATACCTCTCATTAGTTTTTTGGAATAGCCTCAGGCAGGCCTGTCTCAGCACTGGAGTCCTTGACCTGGGGCTGAAGCTCACTTAGGGAAGGGCACTTACTTTGCAATGGAGGCTGGCGGCTGGGCTTCTGGTCTGCCCTCACCTGGAGCTTCTTGTCTCAGACTTGCCTACCTCTTGGCACATGTGACTTATGTCTAACTGCAGTAATGTTTAACATTGTGTGTGTGTGTGTGTGTGTGTGTGTGTGTGTGTGTGTGTGTGTGTGTTTCCGCGTGCACGCGCATGCGCTCGAGGACAGTCTCAGCTGCCCACTTTGATTTTCTGAGATAGGACTTGGAACTCTCCAAGTAGGGTAATCCGTAGTTTGGCTGGTCAGTGAGCCCCAAGGATCTGCCCATCTTCACCCTCGGGGCTGGCATTGCAAGCATCCACTATGATACTGTTGAGAGTGGGTCTTGGGTTTCGGTCTATGTCTTACCCATTGTTGCCTTATGCTTGGTATATGGCAGACAATCAGGTAATGCGTCTTCACCCCTGCCATCCATCCATCCACTGTGTCTAATCCACTCTTCCTGCAGAAGCTTCCCTGTAAGGCCACCTCATATTCACCCCTATAATGTATTTTCCATTAAAACCATGTAAGCATATGATGCGTCTCTCTCACTCACAATCTGCCTATTATTTCCTTGCTCTAAAGTTCAACATGTCTTTGCACAGTTTTCATGGTGACCCTATGACATTTGGGCACCATGACAACATCTGGCCACCTTGACATCTGGGCCTGCCTCCATTTTTGGTGTCAGAGCCGTTTGCCCCTGGATCTCAGATCTCCATTCCCCACAGCGGCCTGTTTCCTCCCTGGCTACTCTCTCCTCCTCGTGCCCCTGGATACAGCTAGCTGCCGCTATACCCCTGTGGAGAGTAAAGAGAGGGCATCTTTCCCTCAAGGAAGGAGCTGTGTCCCAACACTATATCCACTCTCACAGCTTGGGGCTGATCTTGTTCTAGAACGTTAAGAGGCCCTGGGCTTTTGGTCTAAAAACCTTAATATAGTTATTGTGTGACTTACACTTTTATTAGAATTATTATTTATTGCTGACTGAGGAGTTTGCTCAAAATTATATTTCCAGTCCCAGCATGTGCATATTCCTGAAGTTTACTCCAGATTTCATGCATGAAGAATGAACCCTTTGCAGCTCTACACAGGGCCTGTCTCCTCTCTAACCCTCCTCCTTGGACTTTCCCTGTTACTGCTCTACTGGTACCCACAGGCCTCCATGCTTTGTCCCAAACTCCAGAGGCATACTCTTGCCATTGTGGTCTCTATCTCTCTATCAACTTGAGCCACACAGCCCAGTGGCAAGGTGGTTCATTCCCTGCAGAGGGCTCCTGGGTCTTCCCTGAGCCTTAAAAAGGCAGACATTAACCCACTTGCCTGGAATTTCAGAGAAGTTGAGGCAGGAGGACTGTGAATTTGAGGCCAGTGTAAGCTGCATAGCAAAGCCCTTCCTCAAAAAGCCAAACAACAAGGCAAAACCAAATAAAACTAACAGATGTTGGCAAGTACAGTATGGAGAGTCTCTTTCACGTGTACCCTGCACCCCAAAGTTAAACTTCAGCTTGGTGTGCATTCCTGAACATAAGAACTATTTTTTATCAAGCAGGTTGATGATCATTGAACGCCTTTCCATTGAGGAATGCACCTGTCTTATACAATCTGAAGGAGCTCCCTTCCTGTTCCAGACAGACTCTGACACGTTTCCCTGCTTTCTTCTCCTCAGCAGTACTCAGCACCGAGTACTGCTCTGTGCTCTAGCTTCCATGAGAGTCCAACATCACTGTGCATGCTTCACTTTAAATAGAGCCTCCTAAACTCATTCCACTCATGACTTCCTGTAGCATGAATCTTAAAAGTTATTATTAATAAAATCAAACCCGGGGCCAGTTATTGGGGTGAACACTGGAAGATCAGAGAGACAGAACAAGCCACAGTTAACCTCACCTGGCCAACTTCTCACTGATCTTGTTTCCTCAGACTGGAAGCCTCTGTGTCCTCATATCTGAATGGCTCTCAGCTGAACTGTGCTGCTCAAAACCTAAAAGCTTAACCAACCAAATGCTCCTAGTTCCTGGTCCTCACGCCTTATATACCTTTCTGCCTTCTACCACCACTTCCTGGGATTAAAGGCTCTCTTTCTGGGATTAAAGGTGTGTGTCACCATGCCTAGCTGTTTCCAATGTGGCCTTGAACTCACAGAGATCCCAGATGGATTTATGCCTCTGGAATGCTAGGATTAAAGGTGTGAGCGCCACCATTTTCTAGCCTTTGTATCTAGTGGCTGTTCTGTCTCTGACCCCAGATAAGTTTATTAGGGTACACAATATTTTGGGGAACACAATACTACCACATTTCCCCTTTTTTGTCTAAAATTAAAAAAGCTTATAACTAATACAAGAAAAATTATATCCAGTAAGTATACACAATATACACAGTCAAGATTAAATTAACGATGTCTAGTCCATTAACACTTGACAGATTCAGACAAAAAAACTCCATTATATATATTAACAATGTAATATATATATATATATATATATATAAAACACAATATATTAACAGTCACATTTGATAAACTCAGACAAAAAAATTTTCATTACTTATCTTATTTAAAACAAGTAGTTCCTTTTTAAAAGTAGATTCCATAATCTCCCTTTTTATCTTATCATATCTATATTCTCTCTTTTACTTTTTATAATAGATTCAGTAGTCTACCTTTTGTCATTTTTATATCTTCCCCTTTTTCTTTTCAGTGTAGATTCAGTGATCTACCCATTTACCCTATTATTTCTTTATCTTTTTTCTCAGAGTAGATTCAATTATCTACCTCAAATCTATATTCTCTTTTTTCTTTTTTAAACAAAAACTCTGAATCTAATCTCCTTGTTCAGCCTTTTTCCTGACCATCAACAATTAACAACTTGTAACCAACCGTCATAAACAATGACAATATGCATAACTCATTAAACGACCAAAAACCTCTCATCCCACCTCTTGGGAATGTGGTCGTAGTTTTCTTAAAATTACTTCCCGCTTTCTAGGGGTGAAGACACCTTTAGGGAATCCTGAAAAGAATTTTTTTTGGGTTAATTGTCAAGTCCTGTATCATTTGTCCAGTCTCTGCATAATAGGAAAGTTCAGGGCTTGTCACAAGTCCTTGTTCGAGTAGTCTGTCAGGCTAGATCATCTCAGCTAGTCATCTCGAAATTGTCCTGACCAGTTTGTAGTACAAAATCAATCTTTCCGTGGTGTTAATCAGCTTAATGGCTTTATCATAGTTCATGTGGAACCATCATTGTGGGATCCTGTCATCTTTTTGAAGATTTCAAAGTCACTGTTAGGCGTGGTCATGGTTCACTGCAGACTTTTTTTTTTTTTTTTTTTTTTTTTTTGCCTCCTCTGTGGTTTGGAGTAATCACAGTCTGATAAATGTCTGTCTCTCGGAACCATGAACATTTTTCCCTAGAAGAGAAAATCTTCACAGCAATTTCTCCCCAGCATTTGTCTTGCCAAACTTTTCCAAACTGACCTTTGTGGATGCTTTCTGGTAACACAATGGTCCTGGTAATTCTTCTCTGAACAAGCATCAGTAAACACTTTGTCCCAGGTAGCAGCATCACCGCAGTCACCAACACGATGAGAAGAAGCCAGCAACTCTGAGTAGAGGCCACTGCCTCCATGGTCCTACCACTGTTTGTGGCTTGGCCCTGGCCAAAGCTTCTCCTGAGCAAGCCTCCTAGGCTGGCCTCAAACTCGGGATCCTCCAGCCTCTGCCTCCTTCAGTAAATCCAACCAGCGTGCACCAACACAACCAGCCGAGTGTAGCTTGGGCCTGAGCTGGGGCCCACAAGCACCTTTTTCATGAATTCATACCACGAACGTTGGGCGCCAGATGTAGCAGGAATCTTGAAAGTTCTTATAGCAAAATCAAACCCGGGGCCAGTTACTGGGGTGAAATGCTGGATGGTCAGAGAGACAGAACAAGCCACAGCTAAGCTCACCTGGCCAACTTCTCAGCTGGTCTTGTTTCCTTAGACTGGAAGCCTCTGTGTCCTCATATCCAAATGGCTCTCAGTTGAACTGTGCTGCTCAAAACCTAAAAGCTTAACCAACCAAATGCTCCTAGTTCCTGGTCCTCATGCCTTATATACCTTTCTGCTTTCTACCACCACTCCCTGGGATTAAAGGCTCACTTCTTGGGATTAAAGGCATGTGTCACCATGCCTGGCTGTTTCCAATGTGGCCTTGAACTCACAGAGATCCCAGATGGATTTCTGCCTCTGGAATGCTAAGATTAAAGGTGTAAGTGCCACCATTTTCTAGCCTTTGTATCTAGTGGCTGTTCTGTCTCTGACCCCAGATAAGTTTATTAGGGTACACAATATTTTGGGGAACATAGTACCACCACAACTCCCTTTCACCTGACTGCAGGTACACAGATCTGTAAAATAGGTGTGCAAACAAAACACTTCCTTCTAGCAAATCTAAAAGAAATTTACTTTAAAAATTCCTTGATATACATATTATACCATTTATTGGTGATACAAGCAAGTTTGCACACTAATGAGATTGGTTGTTTTTCTTATTATTTATTTTCAAAGATGTATTTATTCTTATTTTATGTGTATGGATGTTTTACCTGCGTGTGTCTGTGTACCATGTGCATGCAGTGCCTATGGAGGGCAGGAGAGGGCGCCAGGTAGTCGTGAGCCATCACATGGGTGCTGGGAAACCACCTGGGGTCCTCCTTGAGAGCATGGGGCTCTTACCTGCTGAGCCATGTCTCCAGCAACCGGCTTTCTCAGTCTTAAATAAGTTATTGAATCTTAAATGACTCTGTGGTCATTGCCTGTTCAGAAATCTCTTACTGTTTTCAAGGTGTGTGTGTGTGTGTGTGTGTGTGTGTGTGTGTGTGTGTGTGTGTGTAAGAGAAAGAAAGATTCAGCATTCAGTTATATGACCTGCCTAGGGTCAAGACCCACAGACTCTGTGACTTAGAGAATGTCCGAGCCAGCTAGGCAGGGTGGCACTCGCCTTTCATCCCAGCACTCGGGAGGCAGAGGCAGGTGGATCTCTGAGTTCAAGACCAGCCTGATCTACAGAGTGAGTTCCTACTCAACCAGGGTGACTTAGTGAAATCTTGTAATACTTCCTCCTCTTCTTGGCTCTTTCTTCATCTTTTAAACATAATTTGGCTCATCTTTATTCCTTGAATTTTTGACCAGCTTCATCCAGTGTGCATTTGGCTTTACAGTTCTGATTGGTTCCTCCTGAGAAAGCACACATCCCTGTTCCTGTCAGCATGTGTCTTTAACAATGGCAGTAAGGGGAGAGGTGTGCTCCTGTGGTGATGTCACTCACATTCTAGAAAGTTCCCAAGGCAGGCGCCAGGTAGCCCTTAGAGGTGGTTGTACACATTTAATTAAAAAAATAGTCATAAAAGTTGAGGGTGGGAAGTATTGCTTTGGTCAGAGCTGCTGCTCACCTTTCAGCACCAGAGAAGCCACCCTGGCCCCGCTGTGGGCGGATGCTCGCCCTCGGGCCTGCCTGCCCTCTTCCTCCCACACTCCATGCGATGGTGACAGTCACTCACGCTGCAGGCGTTGGCAGTGCTGGGTGGGAGAGTCTGTTTTTACAGGTGTGCCTAGAAACCCAGGCTTGAAATCTGGCTCAGAGAATCACCCTAGTCATGAAACTGTATTTGCTTACTTGTTTATTTATGCCTTTGGTTCTTTTCCTTTCTTTCTCACTCTCTTATTCTAACTCTCCACAGCCCCACATATCATATGGGTGATACAGCATTTAACATTTGGCCCTAAAGATTTTCCTGCCTCTCATGGTCAACAAAAGGTCCGATCATACTGGAATCTGTCAGTTGATTTGAAATATTTAGGAGTTGAGAAAAGGTCTTTTACTCTTTCCCCACCATCCCCTTTAGAAGGAACCAGAACCACAGACACATGCCCTTTGTCTTTGGACCATCAGCAGAGAAGAGGTAAAGCTGCCCCAGCTGGGAGCGGGGCTTTGCAGTCAGGGCCTGCACTTAATTTTATTATGCATTTTTACTTTTTTTTTTTTTTTAACAACTATCTTGCTGCTTAGTCCAGGGTGGTCTTGAACTCATGATTCTTCTGCTTCAGACTCTGGAGTGCTGGAAATACAGAACTGCTGGCCTGGGCTACTACAGTTGGCTTGACTTTTTGTTTTTTTTATTTTGTTGTTGTTTTGTTGTTAATGCTGGAGACCAAGCAGGCGTCATCCACATACTAAACACACCTACCTCTGAGCTGTACCCTACCCTGTTGACCGCTGGAAACGATCATCAGGGCTGGAGAGGTGGCGCAGAGATTAAGATTGAATACCCTTCATGCAGAGGACCTGAGTCTGGTCCAGTACCTGTGTCAGGCAGTTCACGACTGTCTGTAACTCCAGCACCACGGGACTGCAGTGCTTCTGGCTTCCTTGGGCACCCCTCCCCCCATACAAATATCCCCTCCCCCACATAGATAAAAATAATAAAAATTTCCTTCATTATCAATAGTGGTTGGTTCCTGTTTTATAAGTGATCGTGTTTATTTATTTATTTGCTTATTTGGTTATGCATGATGGGATTTAGGTTGGCTGAGACCTGTGACTTTTACGAACCCAGGAATAAAGCAACATGTGACGCCTGGAAGAGTCCTTCCAGAGGAGGTGGGGAAGTGGATCCAGACCAGGTAGAGGGCAGGAAGCCTTGGGTTTGTATAAACTGGGCAGTGTTCAGAAGTGAAGACAGGAGGGTTAGAAGTTCAAGGTCATTGTCGATACAAGGTAAGTTCAAGATCAGCTTGGCCAATATAAGACCCTGTTGTATATAAAAAAAATCACTGTGTGTTGCTTATTTTATGTCAGGCATTTAAAAAGGCGTAAACCATTGATATTAATTAATTTAGTTCTTACAATAATTTCACAGTAGATAGCAACAATACCCTCTCTGGACAGAGACCCCACCTAAGGAACACTGTTAAGTGCCAGAAATCAGATTCAAAGCCAGGTAGCCTCAGAGTCTGGGGCTCACCACCTCATTTTGCTACCTCAGAGTTGGTGGCCTCTGGTCACATACAGTCTTTCCTGCTTGTGGAAAGGTGAGGTCACACTCTGACCCCTACTCCTGGCATAAGGCCAAAGAGTTTGATCACTTCTCCCTCCTGTCACTTGTCCTCTGCAGAAGGGACAGGTCTGCCGTCCTTGCCTGGCTGTGAACCTCTTCCTCAGCTGGGCCAGCACATCCATGACCCATTGTTTCTGGGTCTCGGGGCATCTCCCACCCTACACTGCCTCTCAATGCCTTCTCTCTGGAGCAAGCACCCGAGGATGTCCCTCCTTTAGACCGAAGGCGAACTCCCACCTTTTACCTGGATGGTAGTCCCAGCCTGGGCAAATCCAGGAGCCAGCTAGTGAAGTAGGTGTTGGGAACTGGCAGGCCAGAAAAGCATCTCTTTGTGATGGGAACAAAGTGACGTAACCCACTGGCATCCGCAACAGAACAGGCTGTACTTTTTAGAAATAGCATCCACCTCCTAATCAGTTATTTTAGGGTCTGTGTGCCGTGAGCTGTCACTAGGAACCTCCTGAACCTCTGGGGTGACAGAGCAGGCAACGTCATCCTGTGCTCTTGGCACACAGGGTCAGGTGGCCTTGAGGCACTCGGAGGTCAGGCAGCCTATCGGGGTCTCTAAATAGCACCAGCCAGCATGTGTTCGTTTCCTTTAATGTGCTTTGGCATGTCTAATCAGGTGGAAGGGATGAAACACACTCCATGTGGTGAACTCTGGGCTGCTCCGGAGACAAGCTCAGCTCACAGGAGTGTTACTGTATCGACACGGTCCAGAAAAGAATTAGAAGACAACTGAATCCTCCAACAGTGCTCCTTGTACTCTAGTCTTTAGTGTCTACGTGAGAGCCCTGCACCTTCACCTCCAGATACGTCAGTCATCCTGCTGGCTTCCAGGGGACACGGAGGGGGCTGCCCTGTGTTATCCTATGCCACTGATGCCAGTGCCCCAGGGGGATAAAATTACAGGATTAGAATACTGGAGGTCTCAGTACTCCAAAGAACAGATACCAACACGATGGAAGGTAGGGAGAGGAGGTGGGACCCCAGGCCAGCCCTGTCTCTCCCTGCTGTGCGTCTGTGCGTCTGTGCGTCTGGGCGGCTGTGTGGCTGTGTGGCTGTGTGGCTGTGTGCCTGGGTGGCTGTGTGGCTGTGCGGCTGTGCGGCTGTGTGTCTGGGTGGCTGTGCGTCTGTGCGTCTGTGTGTCTGTGCGTCTGGGCAGCTGTGTGGCTGTGCGGCTGTGTGGCTGTGCGGCTGTGTGCCTGGGCGGCTGTGTGGCTGTGCGTCTGGGTGGCTGTGTGTCTGGGTGGCTGTGTCAGGTGCCAAGTGTTCACTGCAGGGAATAGTCGTTGTTGGATTAGTTACTTTTCTCATTCTTGTGACAAATTTCTGACAAAATCCACTTAAAGAAGGATGAAGATTTCACTTAGAGCCTGAGGACAGTCCATCACAGGGGATCCAGTCAGCCTGAGGGCAGTCTTCTCCTCCTCCTCCTCCTCCTCCTCCTCCTCCTCCTCCTCCTCCTCCTCCTTTTTTTCTCAGTTTTAGAGCCCCAACCCATGGGATGACAGACATGACCCACATTCAGGAGGGCCATCCCTGTTCATATATCCCCAGAGGTATGTTCCCATGGTGATCTAAATCCCACCAAGTTGCCCGTCAAGAGTAACCTCCACACTTCCTGAGTCTTCCGTGGAGCAACTGTTTCACTCGGTCCTTCACGTAGGTTCTGCAACACCCTGTCCCTCCAGCCTCAGATGAGCTCATGCTTCTGAAAGTTCCCGGGGACAGGACATGGACATGGGAGAGTGTGCTTGTGGTGGCCACTTAGTGACCTGACTTCAGGATTGTTTGTCCTATTTGTCCTTGCCTTCGGGCCCAGTGCCAGAACTGTTCTCCTTAGATGATTTTCTTTCAGTAGACAATTTCATTCATCCCAGGCTAGCCTTGAACTCCTGACCCTCTTGCCTCAGCCTCTGAAGTGCGGCATTTACAGTTGTGTGTTACCACACCGGGCTTTTTTCTTCGTCAAAAACAAACATGCTGATGCTTACAGCAACACAGTTCCTAACAGCCCTGGGGAGGAACAACCCACATTCCCACAAACTGACAGATGATAAAACACTTTCCAACAACGTAAAATGAAGGAAGTCCTGGCACATGTGCGCAGATAAACCCCAAAATCATCATGGTGAGTGAAGGGAGCTAACCAGAGCAGCGACAGAAGTCTGTCCACACACTGTCCATGGGAGGCGAGCATGTTGAGACAGAAGAGGATTAGGATTTGCTCGGGTCTCAGACAGATGGAAGAGGAGTGACTGACAGAGAGTAGAATCTCAGGGAGACTGAAAATACTCCACACGAGCTTGTGGAAATAGTTGCACACCCCTGTGACCATACTGGAAACCATGGGCATTCATTGAAATGGGTGAATTTTGGTACATGAACTATTATCGCATTAAAGCTGTTAGGAAATGCTATACAGAAACCTTTTGAGACATGGTCTTCTGAGGCTCAGGTTAGCCTCAAACTTACTATATAGCTGAGGCTGACTTTGAACTTCTGATCCTCCTGATTCTACCAGAATGCTGAGGTTATAGGTGTGCACTACTGTCTCCAGTTTCATTCAGTGCTGGGAACTGGACCCAAGGCTTTGTGCACATTAGAAAAACATTCTATCCATTGAGCTACTTTCTCAGCCCTACGACATTTGTTTTGATTTAGATATTGAAGGCTTACAGTCATAGAGGGGATCTGAATCCACTCTTGAGGGGCAAAGCTGCCCACTGAAGCAGCATGGGAAAGATGTCCCAAACAGAGGAGAGATCACTTCAAAGTGGGGGAGGAACTCCTGGGACTGGTCCATCCAAGGAACAGCAGGAAGGGCGTGTAACTGGAGTGAGTGGTGTCGAGCGGCAGCAGGTAAGGCTGGAAGGGCGGGAAAGGACAGGACTGTGAAAGAGCAAGGCATCATGGGTTGACAGTGGAGAGTCGCTGAAGGACTTCAGTCATGGCAGTGAGCATTGCCACAGTATTGGAGGTGCGGAATGAAGTGGAGAGGATGGTGTGTAGCAAGGGAGACAGAGAGAGATGGACAGCATAGCTTTTGCTGTTGTCTGTGTGGAAGACAATACCCTCTGGGTTGGCTCATTGATAGAATGAACAAAACCAATCATCACAACCCTTCTCCCTCCCCGCTAAAAAAATTCTACCAGGTCCTGTGTACTGTGTGTCAGCTACAATGGGTATTATGCGCAAATATTTTACATCAGCATAAGCGATGTTTATGTCAGTATAGAGCATTTTATAGATTTCCTGGACAGTAGAAAGACATTCTGGAAGAGGGACAGTCAACAGGGGTTTGTTTTCTGAGGGTGTCAGGGACATCCCACCATTACAAAGCAGCTTCCCAGCTCATCCTTGGTGACCCAGTGATTCAGGTGGGGGACGAACCTGATCTGTAGATGGTGGGGCTGTCAATGCAAGCACCATTTTTGCCAGAATAACAGTGCCATCAAACACTAAGCCCACAGGCCCAGTAAAAGAAAGCCACCTGTAAGATGACACACACAAACAGAATCTTGGGAGACCATGTGAGATAGACAATGGAAGCAGAAACACAGGAAGACTAGATGTACAAAAACCTCCCCTTCTGGTTTTGGATCAAAAGAGTTTTGTTCAATTGAAGGCACATTGATTTGTTTGGCTGCATTTTGAAGAAGCAGATTTTTCTTCTACAGTCACTTCTGTGGACCCACCTCTGGGTTGGAAGCTCTGGAGAGCAGACTGTCATTTCTCTGTCCTGGACCTCATATCCATAGCCTGGAGACTAGTCAGAGAAAGTGCGCAGGGGGGTTTGCAGAGAGTCGGTCGCCCACAGTCCCACCCTCGGCTCCTGTAGGATCCACCACAGTGCACCTCGCATGCTCGAGCTGGCTGCACCACTGCTCTGGGTAAGCAAATGCATTGGAACAATATTCCTGCCAAATCCTAAGTCAGCCAGGATTTAATTACTGGTGCCAAGATTTGCTGCTCTGGGTGAGTCCTGTTAGTACTCACGCCTAGCACACGTAGGAGACCCTTGATAAGTATTTGTTGGATTTCAATGAAAGCCTGAGTATACTCAAGGAGTAAGTTAAGTCTTTGGCTGACCTCAACTAGGAAGAGACCTTGGATGAAATACACAAACATGAGTATGGAATTTATATTTCGCCATGCCCCTGGGACCTCCTTAGCCGCCCTTTGCTTCCACTTTATTTGAAACGGATTCAGCATCAAGGGGAGACGGGATTGGAGTAGAGTGAACTCTTCAGCAATACCTCCTCCCTTCTCCAGTAATATTTCTTTGCTGGCTCTTGTGACTGCCGCCAAGAAGATAAATTGAATCTGGCAAGATTTTGACGCAGAGGAAGGCTACTAGAAAAAGAGAAACATTTATGGAGTAAGCTGAGAAACGAGCTAGTGGCTGAGGGGTCAAGCCAAAGAGGAATTCTGTAGGCTGTGGAAGGATGACACTCTTCATTCTGACCAAGATGCTATACTTTGTGATAACTTCACGTTACACCAAGAGAGTTTAAACTGATGAAACTCTGGTACCCATTGGCCAGAAATGAAAAAACCCACTGTAGTTACCCTGTGGTATTGGAAGGGGACCAGTCCTAGGCTACTTGCAGATACTCAAACCTGTAGATGTTGAGATCTGTTATATTACATGGAATAGTCTTTGCTCAGAGTCTGTGCACATCCTCCCAGATGTAGTCATGCACCACACAGTGATGTTTCTATCAGTGATCGACTACATATACAACAGACCCATAAGATTACGTCATCAGCTTGAGACACTGTCACCATATTAACTGGTGTAAGTGCACCCTGTGGTATTTGAACGATGCAGCTCATTGACAACATTTTTTCTCAGAACTATTCCCATTGCTAAGTGAAGCATAACTATACACCATCTCTAGATGACAGACACCGTCTAATGAGATGCAAATGCTGTGTCATGTGCAGTTGAGGGAGTAATGGCAAGGATAGAAATGTCTGCGCATCTTTGGTCCAGACACAAGTTCTCACCTACTGGATATATTTCATTCGTGGCTGTTTGAATCTGTTGATATAGAACTGAAGAATACCTTCAACTGAAGACTGCTTATGCTTGGAAGGAGAAAAACTCCCAAGTATTGGAAAGACACAAGAGAGAGACAAAGGGAAGGAGAGGGAGGGAGAGAGGATCATCTAGAGCTCAGATTGGTCTTAAAGTCACCATTCAGGCCAGACTGGCCCCTACCTCCTGATCTTCCTGTTTGTCCTCTTATGTGGGGGTTATAAGGTTAACCCACCACGCAAATGCCTAAAATCCTAGCACTCAGGAGGCCGAGGCAGAAGGAGGACAAATTTTAGGCCAGTCTGGGCAACTTTGCCAGATTCCCTAAAAAAAAAAAAGGATTCAAAATATAAATAAGTAAAAAACAAGGTGAATACCCAGCTACTTCTTTTCCTTCTTTCTGCATTATTTACTTGTTTTCTGATATATTTTCAGCTCTTTTCAACCTTACTTTTGTTAAATAATTTTCAAAGATTACACTGTGTGTTTGCAAATGTGTGCGTGCGTGTGCGTGCGTGTGCGTGCGTGCGTGTGCGTGTGTGTGTGCATGTGTGTGTGTGTGTGTGCATGTGTGTGTGTGTGTGTGTGTGTGTGTGTGTGTGTGTACGTACAGGGCATAGCTTATGTACAGAAGTCAGAGGGTAGTAGGAATCAGTTCTCTCTTTCCACCGTGTGGGTTCCAGGGATCAGACTCTGGCTGTTGGTCAGCCTCGGCAGCGAGCGCCTTTACTTAACTGAGCCACTGGGCTGGCCTCCCCCACCCCCATTGTTTTTGCCCAGTGTAAGTAATATTGGGGAAAGTTAATTATTTTTAGTAAAACAGTACAGACCCAGGGAATAAAGCTGAGAAAACCCGTCTAAAAGCCCTAGCCTTTTGTCAGCCAGTACGTGGCGGCATCTCTCAGGTAGAGCTTCGCTCTGAGACGGTAGGACACAGTCAGCCGTCCTGGAGCTGGGAGGAGCCTGGCTGCACATCCCCGTATGTTAGTGTCTCGTTATATCTAGTGCCACCAGCCCTTGTTCCTACATGTTCCACTCCTGGTGAGAGGAGAGGCGGACGATGTTTTCCCAAGGTGTGGGGGAAGGGCCAGTGGAAACTAGGAAATGGCAGATTGTCAGAGAGATAGCTTTTGTTTCAATGTTCCCTCCTTTGTTTCCCTCAGTCCTCTGGGAAGTACGGTCTTCCCCTTCGGGTAGTTAGGGCTGTGGACCTGTATGCTAACCTGAAACATCTTCCTACATCTGGACAATCCTTCCTTGACCAACCTACTGGAGAGGTCCACTGTCCACATCTGGGTTGCTTCCTGAGGGCCATGGTGTGGTCTCAGGGCTGCTGTAGACGCCAGGGAAGCTAGACCCCCTCCCCATCTGGAAAGACTTGGAATCCCTGCTAGATGGCATGGGGCTTTGCGTGTCTTTGTGTGTCAGTGGGAATAACAGAGGACCAGCCTTTGTGACTCTGGGGTCCTAGCTACCATGTGGGAACCCTGGGCACAACCAGGAGGCCTACTTCAAAGTCTCAGTTTCTCTTCTGCGATGTGGAGACAAGAGTGTCTACTCCCTCATCTGAGAACACAGTCAACAATGCATGTCACATTTCATTGGCCACCCGTGGAAGGTGGCATATAGCCATGAGAGGGCAGGGAGGATCCTATGTGTAGCCCTGAGCACAGCAGGTGTGTTGAAAAAGTGACCACCAGAACAGCAAAGGCTTCCCTTGGGGCAAGCCAAGTGAAAATGCTCATTTATAGGGCTGCCACTTGGGGCAGGGCATCTTTGAGTGGGATAGCAGGTTACTCTAAAGACAGCTACTAATTTCTCAAATTGTGTCTATGCATTTTTTCTTCCTTCCAACAGTGATGACTGTGCTAAAACAAATCACACACATATTAAAAAAATATACATGTGTGTGTTTGTTTTCATATATAATATATGTTATTATAATAAAGTGTACACATACACACACATATGAAGAGAGATGGAGGTCAAGAGAAAAGGGGCTGAGGGTATAGCTTTGTAGAGGACATTTGCTCAGCTGTGTAAGACCCTGACCCTAGTTTAATCCTCAGAACTGGAAAAGAAAAAGCAAAAGGGAAAAAGAGACAGGATTAGTCTCCTCTTAGTTTGAATCTGCAATGTGTCCCACATGTGTTTAAAACCTGGTCCTGGCTGATGGTGCTGTTCTACAAGGTTGAGATGGACCACTGCAGGCCAGCCTTTGAGGGCTACAGTCTGGCCCAGTTCCAGTCTTGGCCTCTGTTTTCTGTTTTCCAAGACACGAGGAGCTTCCACCACACATTCCCATGGCTGTGGATTCTACTGCATCTCCTCTGCACACTTCCAGGACCACACACTCTGCCACGGCCCAGCTGTGGTGTGCGATACTGCTATACACACTTCCATGCCTCTACTGTGGTGTGAGGATGCTCCTCCACACACTTCCATGTCTCTACTGTGGTGTGAGGATGCTCCTCCACACACTTCCATGTCTCTACTGTGGTGTGACGTTGCTCCTCCACACACTTCCAGGACCACACACCCTGCCACGCCCCTACTGTGATGGACTAAAACTGAGCTGAGATACATTCCTTCTCCTTTAAGTTGTTTCTGGCAGGCCACAGTAATGAGAAATAATTAATATAACCTGGGATCCAGAATTTAAATTTTGACTTAACTAGTTCCATGGCCTTGGCTCATGGACTTTCTGGCCTCAGTTTTCTCCAGTGTTAATGGAGTATGTATGTCTGTATGTCCACCCTGCTGACCTATTCAGTCACCCATGAGGCACATAAATCACACATCATTTGTAGGTTCTAAAGAGTATAGAACCATACATAAATGGGCTTTTATATTCTCCTAGCACATTTTAAAGATGTTCTATGAGGAACAAGGCTGAGCAAGGTTAAATGACCCGAGATCTGAAACTAAAATAGCCTTGTGAGGAGCCCTACCCTTCTTTAAGTTTTCAAATTAATTGGACGTCTATGTTTCCACTCAGAATTCTCATCTGCTTGTCAGGTACAAGGCTGAGATACTGACACATGCTTGTGAGGGACAGAATACAGCACTGCTCAGCTGTTTCTGGCTTTATGTTTTCTGCTCAACCCTACTGCTCCCAAAGTGTCTGTGGACGTGTCTCGGATGTGATACAGGCTGGGTGTCAGTGCTCAGAAGCAATCCAAACATTACATGTCAAGACAGGAATTTTAGTGATGTTTTAGAGAACTGTGCTACCCGAATCAGCAGGACACAAAGCAGTTCCCGAGGGCTGCTGGGAAGTGCATGCAAGACAAGGCCGAGAAGTCAGACATTTAATTTTCAGTGAAATATTTAAAATATGATTGGATGTCACTATTTAGCAGTTAGAGTTTATCCCAGAAACCAAGAAATTATATATATATATATATGTATATGTATATGTATATGTATGTATATATGTCCATATTTTACTGACACACAAGAGTTTTTCGTTACATTGAGTGATTACATAGAAGTAATCACATAGAAGCAACTATGTCTGGACAAACCTTGAACACCTGGCACTGTCATTGGTGCACACTTGCAGTATCAGCAACTTGGGAAGCTGAGGCAGGAAGATCTTGAGTTCAAGGCCAGCCAGGGCTGCATAAAGCACTGTCTCCAAAAAATAAATGAATAAACAAGCACCAAAATCTGTCATTTGAGAAGGCTTGGTGGCCCTGTGAGACAGAGGGGCTCCAGAGCCAACCACTCTTGTTTCAGCATGATTTCTAGTTCTTCAACAAGCCCTGCATCCATCTACGTTTTCATTTCCTTATTTCCGTATGGAGGAATTTATACAGCACTCCAAGGGCTGAAGGATGTAAGAGATGATACATGGAAAAGATGGAGCCCAGCCCAGGAGAAGTGCCTGTATCAGAACCCAGTATCTTTGTAACCAGCAATGTAAACCAGTAGCCAGGGTGTTAGTGATGCATCCCTTCAATCATGGTGAGCAGGGCAGTAGCCTTCTGTGATCAGGTTCACTGGGTAGCTTAGCTGACATCCTCTTATGGGTTGCTTTAGAAACTGAGCATAGAAAGAAAAAGAATAGAAGTTATAGTATGCACCAGGTGCCAGGCTACATGTGTAAACAGCCAATATCCCAGGCAGTGCTAGGCCCTGGGAACTGTCAATGTACCACTTTGCAGGAGAGAGAACTGGACTGTGAGGAGTCAAGCAGATTCAAGGAACCAAGCAGATTCAAACTGAAGTTTTTACGGTTCTGCTAAACTACACTGGGTTTGCTTCAAAGCCTCCTATTTCTGCAGCTTAGATGAAACGAATCTCTGGGAAGTCAACCCTTTGTCCATCTGGACAGGCTCCCTGAGCTGTGGTGAGCAGTGAGGACATGGAGAAGTGGCCAGGGGTGTCTTGATGGACTGGATTGGGAAGGTTCTTCTCAGGTCTTTGGGTGGGCTGGACTTCTCAATTCTATTCTCAACTTTGTTACTGGTGTAACAGTTTCTATTGGGAGGATGGCTGTGGCCATCTTCTAGAGCATTACACAACTTCTGAAGGAAAGCTGGAGCCCCATGGGATCCATCAAGGGCATTCTTCATTTGCTAGACTCATCTTTTTTATTACAGGAAGTAAACATGCGTCGCTAGGGTACTTTGTCCACTGAAAGTACAGAGTTGTATAGTAGCTTCCATCGTGTCTGGGAGGGTTGATGATTCCTAGATGTTCATTTGGCCCTGCTTTTCTTGATATCTTTTTCCTAAAGAGTTTGGCTGTGGTGAACTGGTGTAAATATGAGGGGCCAGAGGAATCATAATTTTCTATGGGAAAACAGTAGGCTTTTACTTTGCCATTTTTACTTAAAATTTTAAAAATTTTATATGTATGGGTATTTTGCCTGCATGTATGTCTGTGAACCACATATATATAAGTGTCTGGTGCCTGAGGGAGACAGAAGAGGGTGTTAGATCACCTGGAACTGGAGTTACAGTTGTGAGCTGCCCCATGTGGGTGCTGGGAATCAAACCTGGGTCCTCTGGAAGAGCAGCCAGTGCTTTTAACTGCTCCAGGCCCACCAGGCCCAAACAGTAGCCTTTAAAAATCTTTCTGAAAGGAATTGAAAAATATTTACTGGCCAATATTTTTAGTTCTAGATCATCTATCTGTGTATCTCTACATGTATGTATACATGTATGTTCTTTCTATCATTCCATTATCTATCTATCTATCTATCTATCTATCTATCTATCTATCTATCTATCTATCTCATCTGCCTGGCTGTCTTAGTTAAGGTTTTTATTGCTGAGAAAAGACACCATAACCACGGCAACACTTATGAAGGAAAGACATTTTATTTCAGAGGTTTAGTTCATTATCATCATGATGGAACATGGCAGCATGCAGGCAGACATAGTGCTGGAGAAGGAGCTGAGAGTCCTACACTTGACCTGCAGCTTACAGGAAGTGGTCTGACCTAGGCATAGCTTGAGCATAGGAGACCTTAAAGCCCACCCCCACAGTGATAAACTTTCTCCAACAAGGCCACAAACGCTTCAAAAAGGCCCTACCTCTTAATAGTGCCACTCTCTGTGAGCTTACTGGGCCAAATACATTCAAACTGCCACTCTATCTATCTATCTATCTATCTATCTATCTATCTATCTATCTATCTATCTATCATCTACTCCTTGCGGGCATCAGAGTTCATTTTATTTTGCAAAAGGAACACATGCTGCTTAGGCCTCCTTCTGGAGTGGCAAGTACCTCTTTTGATTCGAGACACCAGTTCCCCACCTCTAAGCAGTAGAAGACATGTGAAAGCCATGCTCACCTGCAGCTTAAAGCACTTAGCTCAAGAAGAATGTCAGTTGCACACTTCCTCAAAAGAGAAAAACTTAAGACAAAAATGGTCACTATTGCCCAGTTCAGATGCCCTGACCTTCAGGGCAACAGGAGGGTTCTGAAGCCCTGCAATCATTCGGTCTGAGTGGTTAATGCGCATGCACTCAAGCACACACTCTCCATCAGAAAGGAGCTGGCCTGTCGTTCTGTTCTTCCGTCAGCAGAGTTGTCTCCCATGCTGTTGTCCTGTAAAGAGCTCGATCTCCGGGGTGGGATTCTCGCCGCTCTGTGGACACAGAGTGTGGCTCCAGCATGTTGGTCAGCTGCTCCTTGTAATCCTTGGGGACTAGTTTCCACACGAGGACAGGAGCTGAGAGATGGTCTGGCTGTCTCCAAGGAGGTCTCAGTCACAGACTTGCTCATTCTAGCAGGACTAATACTTGAGAGAGATGAAAATCACAAGTCAAATGAATGTCAGAGTTCAGTGAAGATTCAGATGATATTAGACTTGGGCCTGGAGAATTCAGACATAGAGTATGAATTTTTTTCTGGGGTTGGGGGTGGAAA
Source organism: Peromyscus eremicus (assembly GCF_949786415.1). Taxonomy (NCBI): domain Eukaryota; kingdom Metazoa; phylum Chordata; class Mammalia; order Rodentia; family Cricetidae; genus Peromyscus; species Peromyscus eremicus. Next base: position 1,772,332 of record NC_081435.1, read on the forward strand.
CCAGGGCCTCACCCATGCCAAACACTCATTCTACCACTGAGCTGTACTCTCAGCCCCACCTGGGAGCTTCAATATGTGTTCCAAGTTCTTGTCAAAGAGACACAGATTTTGATGAGAAGGAATTTCCGAAATGAAGCTAACCTCTGAGTTCTCTCACCAGCTTGCTAGTTTCTGACCTGACTCTCATGGAAACCATAATGACCACAAACGTGAACTTTAGGTCAAATTCTACCAACAATCCCAATTCTACCAGGCCTCAGGTTCCTCAACTAGTTATTACGTAGTAGGCTAGTTTAGTGGATGAAATGAGACAGTTGTGCTGCACCAAGCACCTGCATTTAATAAGTAATGCAATCGATGTTTACTCTGATCGTTCAGGAAGCAAAAGTAATCTAATGTGTTGGCAAGATGCCACTGATTTGTGGGAAGAACAAAGGGTTGGTTCTGTGCTCTGGATCCAAAGCCATGCAAAAGTTTCAAAAACATATTTGTTTTCTACTCTTTCGTATATTGGGTTTTATATACCTAACTTCAAAACTATTTAAAGATATGCATTCCACATGAACTCTTCATTTGATGTACTTGGTGGATGTTATGAGTGACTGATGTGGATATGGAAGCGAGACAGTTCCCATACGGTGGAGACCAGCGGGCTTCAGGGATGAGCTAGTGCAGAGTAGGATGGTGGGGCATGGAGGAACTTAGGTGCAGAACGAAGTGAGTGGGTTGGAGAGGGCTTCTGTGGTGGGAATGGTGTGGGGACATGGAGCACCTCCATCATGTCAGGTACCGAAAATAAACAGTGAACATCTAGGGATGGTGGGCAGAGAACAGAAAGAACAGCTGAGTGTGGAGCCTTAGGTGCTCCGCCAAGGCCTTTGACCGTCTCCTTGTAGACTGCAGGTCACTCTTGATGGAATCTCTATTCTCATTGGACATAAGTCATCTTGAGTGGCGGATGGGCACAAGTGGAGACTGGAGGCAAGCGTGTGCTTGGGGGATTGATACAGCTTTGACAGGAGGTCTGAGTGTGAGCAGTTCTAGCGATGGAAGGAAGTGATCTTGCAGAAAGAATTGCAGAGTAGCTTCAGCATAACTTGGGATTTCTGGGGGTGCAAGGTGAGGTGCAGGGAGGAACAAGGATGCTTCCCAGATATTCAGGTCAGTCAACTGAGTGGATCATAGTAACAAGCTAAGGGGTTTGGGGAATAAAAGATCAGGTTTTAGTGTGTGTGTGTGTGTGTGTGTGTGTGTGTGCACACGCTCATTTGAGACAAGGTTAAAGCTCATGATAATCCTCCTGCCTCAGCCTACCAAGTGCTGGGATTTTAAGTGTGAGCTACCATGCCCAGCATAAAGCAGAGTTTTGAAATTATTTTATTAGCATGTATTCATTACATATAGTAACAGGCTTCATTATGACAGAAAGAGAAGGTTTTGAAGGTAGAAGGCGATTTTGTTTCCCTTTGAAATAACTGAATTAGCTGCAGAATTATAATTTAGGAAGCTAAAGATTCAAATGTGCTCTCCTTTCAGCACATCTGGAAGTCAGTAATTAAACAGCCAAGCTCCCAGAAAGCATGTCCAAATAGAAAGCTATACAGGACTGAGCACGGTCTGAGCCCAAACTCCCTTCATAATTCGAAACAAGGAGAAAGAAGCCTTTAAAACTGTCACCGAGAGAGAGGCTGGACAAAGGAAAAGGGCTAATGTAATACCAGACATGAAAGAGAAGCCTCCATGGTCCTCACACGTCAAGTTCCAACTCTTCCCCGGGATGCTTTTCAGTCTTGTTTTCCACTGTGCTTCGGTGGAGACTCTGGAGTAAGTGGGGAACAGTGAATGGTGACGAGGCCAGCAGAAGGGAGAGTGGAGCCAGGGAGCTCCATATGTGGAGTCCCAGAACCACAGCTGCCCTTTCACCCGTTCAACTCAGATGTTTGAGTGCCAGGTAGGCAAGACCTGGAGATATTTAAGATACATTTGAGAGTCAGCCAGAAGGTTAGTTAAGCCTGTAAATTCAAAGTCTGCAAATCTCTTTGTGTGGATCAGTTTCAAGAAATGCCTACTCTTTTTTGTACATTGTATTTCTTTAGAGTTAGTCATGTTATATTTTTAGATGGGGTGATTTAGGCAGTAGGAAGGGAAACTGCGGTCAGGATGTAATATATGAGAGGATGATGAAGATGATGATGGTGATGATGATGATGATAAGCAGTTTTAAAAAAAGAAAAGGAAAAGGAAAAAGAAATGGTGTTTTGTTTCCACCTGGAATGTAGTTAAGTGGGAAAGAAAATCCACACGTCCTTTGCTGAGCAGGATGAGTGTGACGGTCCTGATGCACAGAAAGCTTTGAGAGCTGTCATTTGACAGTTGAGTCCCTTGGGGATGACTGATGTAAGCAGAGAGGGCCTGTGGGAGGGTGTCTCCCCCCCCCCCCCCCCCCCCCCCCCCGTGACTTCCTCTGTTTCCTCTATCTGCCAGGACCTTCCTCGTCCAAACCTGCTATCCCCGCCCAGGCAATTCCAGTTCTGGGTGTTTCTTAAGCAAATAGAGCAAACCGTGCCAGCCGTAGGGTTGCTACCTTTCAGAAGTCATGTTCCAGGGCACATCTTCTTCACGGCTCCTCTGACTTAGTCTAACCGACCTCTTCCAGGTTTGATTTTGCCTCCTTCAGCTCCTAAAACATGCATCTCTTTGTGTACAATGCCATTTATATATACAAATAGTGCCCGTACCACACTGTGTGTTTTCCTTGATGCACTTTGCTGAAGTATGGTAATTTTGTAAGTACAGTCATATTGTCTTGTCTTTTCTCAAGTGTCTGGGAAGTTTTTGGTGACTGGGAGATCTATCAGATGCTTCCATGATTCTTCATGTCCTTTCCTGTTCCCAAACCTGAGTCCAGCGAACTGACAAGCAGGTGTTCAATAGGTACTGACAAGTGTGGAGTAATGCCTCCAATATGAACATAGCCAAGGTTGTCTCTTTTTTTAAAGCCATAAGTGGAGGAGAGTTGGTGTAAATGGATGCTTTTTGTCCTAACTGCTTGTTCCCAAATACCCAGCAGCTGCTTCCCAAATTGCCATGCAGGGTTTATATTAATTATAAATGCTCAGGCTTATTACTAAGTAGCTCTTACACTTAAATTAACTCATATCTTATCTATATTTAATCTCGTGGCTTGGTACCTTTTCTCGGTGTGACGTTCTCATCTTGCTTCCTCTGGGTCTGGCTGGCGACTCCTGACTCCGCCCTTCCTCTTCCCAGCATTCTTATTTTGGCCGCCCCATCTATACTTCCTGCCTGGCTGCTGGCCAATCAGCACTTTATTAAACCATTTTGAGTGACAAATCTTTACAGTATACAGGAGGATTATTCCACAGCATTTAGTTAAAGTTTTCGTTGTTACCAGACTCAGAAAAGAAACTCACTAAAGAAGTGAGTGTAAAGTGTAAAGTTGAGAGACATAGACATAAAGAGATAGTTTTGGGTTGATAGTGCAAGTTAGGATAGAAAGTGAATTAGGTACAACACTTTGGACTCACCAAAATAGGATAGATAATGAAGTATTTTCTCTGATTTTGTCAAATGATAGCGGACTAGACATGTTAATGTAATTATTGCCTGTATATATTTGTATATAGTTATTATACTTATGGTATATAGTTTTTCTATGTTAGTTAAGCCTTTGCTTTTTATTTAGACAAAAAAGGGGGAAATGTTGCGATATTTTATTTGTGTTATGACAAGTAAATCTTGCCTGGAGATCAGAGGGCAGAGCTAGCTACTAGTTAACCATAGAGGTCTGGAGGTCTGTGCAGAGAGGAGACAGGAAGTGACAAGCCTGGGCAGAGAGAGGGAGTGGTAAGGCGAGGCGGGGACAGAATCTCAGCCCTTTTTAGCAGGAGGATTCTGAGAGGTAGGAAGTGATTGTGGCTGCTGTTCTGTTTCTCTGATCTTTCAGCCTTCACCCCAATATCTGACTCCTGGTTTTTATTGATGAGACTAGTTGGGATCATGCTTCAAGTTGGCTCAGCAGTTAAGAGCGATTGGTATTCCTTTGGAGGACCTGAGTTTGATTCTCAGCACCCATGTCAGGTAGCTTACAATTGCCTTTAACTCCAGTTCCAGGAGATCTGATACCCTCTTCTGGATTCCGAGAGCACCCACACTCACACATGCCCATAAAATATACATACACACATACAAATAAATGAATAATATAAACCCCAAGTCAAAGCGCTGAACAAAGGTGTCCACACAAAGTGAAAACAAGCCTCCCCAGGGGCAGTGATAAAAGGTCTTCTTAGATACCTGTCATTCACTGGACACCAGAAACATATTTCCCATGAGTCATTGTATTTGCTGTTCATGTTAGCCCTTGTTTATTCATGCCATTTAAAACATTCATTTATTTTTATCTTTTATTTGTTACATTTTGCAGACCGAGGCACTGAGCAGAGAAGGGGTTAGTAACTGTGCTTAGGCAGTTTGACTGAGGAACACGCCCTTACCTCAGTATTGCTCTTTTCCACGCACTTATGCATTCTTCCAGAAGCTTTACTGCTTTATTGGACGTTTAGATTTTTTTTTTCAAATGGGGTCTCTGCATACCCCACTTTGGTCTTGAACTAAGTCTTTCTGCTTCAGCCTCTCCAGCATTGTGACTCGGGCTACACTATAGCACATCGTTCACCAGCACTGCTGCATTTAAAAATCTATTTTATTTTGCATATTTAAGAAGGCAGTAAAAGCATTCAAACCATAGCAGTAAGTATAAGAGTGCCTGCTCGATCCCCATGCCACACTCCCCCCCTCTGTGTGTGTGTGTGTGTGTGTGTGTGTGTGTGTGTGTATGTGTGTATGCAGGCACCTGTGGGGGCCAAAGGTACCCCTGCTCAGCCCTGGAGCCAAAGGATTTCAGGCTAACAGAGGATGAACCCGTGTGTCCTCAATGCTGTCTCTCACCAGTTCTGTGACTTCTCAATGGAATCACCTTTTGAGAAGGTGTGTTTGCCTCAGTCTCCCCACCACTCCCAAAGCCCTGGTTGTGTATTTACTGCAGACATAAGACACTCAGGTTTTTGAAGTGTCACTGGCTTAGACTCAACACATACAAGTGTGGTTTTTCCTATATCTACCACACTGGCTGTATAAAACAGAGACTCTGCCTAGGGGCACTACACTGGCCTATGTAGAAGGACCCAGTTTATTTAGAATACCTTCTATTGTCCGTAAGTGTGCTCTCAAAAAATTTCAAATTGTTCAAATCATTCAGAGTATGCATACTGACCAGAACAGTGTGCTCAAATGCTTGTAAGTTAAGCAATTCACCTTTAAAAATAAATTGATGTTTTAGAACTTACCCTGAGGCAAAAAGCAACTCACTATCACTTGCCATGCCAATTGTGTGCAAACAAACAAACAAACAAAAAAATAATTTAACCTTCCTCTTCCTCACATTTTGCCCTATAACTACCTCAGCTTATAAACAGATGCAGGCTCTTACAGAGACCCCCTCTCTTCAGGTCCCCCTGTGAGAGCCAAAGTTATATTTTAAATTTTGATTGCTGTGCCTAGAAGACCCATGAAATAATAAAGCCCCTTGCCCAAGGGCAGATGCTTCTGCAATGCTGGAGGCTATTTATGTAAGATAATAAGCCACAGGTTTTCACTCCCCTGAGCAGGTTTATTTGAATCAACTGCACCAGATGTGCTTGATTCCATGTGGGTGGGATGTCGTAGGCAGGCTTGCCCCTGATTGGATGTGGGCAGGAGGTGCACAGGCAGAAAGTCAGGGTAGTGCTTGCCCCTGATTGGATCTGATGGGAAATAAGGCGGCCTTAGGGTTTGCCTTTTAAGTCTGCAAAATGTGACTCATTATTTTCTGGGAATCCAGGAATGAACCTGGCCGGAGTCTATCATCCTGGCCAGTATTTAATTAAAGCTTGCTTCAAATTTGGATCAAAAATTGTGGTAGTCGTCTTATTCTCAACCGGTAAAATTAACAACTGCCCTCCCCCAAAGGAGCACTGTTTTTTCAAAAAGTAACTCATGATAAAAACTGTGTCAGAGCGAGAACATGACATCCATTTGTATAATATGGCTGAAAGTCTGGCTAAAGGAAAATAATGTTAAATGTCAAAGGGAAGGCTGGGAATTTAACTGCCCATCTCATGAAGTTAGTACGAAAACGATAACTTAAATCCAAAAATAAAATGTGAAGAAATAATAAAAACCACTAATTAAAATAGAAAACAAATGTGGAATGAGCATGAACACAGCTGGTTCTTTGAAAGTGTAGTAATGATATCTAGTAAGACTAATAAATGACAAAAAAGGCAAAGTTCACCAATATCAACAATAGAGTAAAAAAACCAGTCACTACAGATTAAACAGATAAAAAATAATGAGGTCCTGTCAGAGACTCCAGGTACTGGGTACTGAGTACCGGGGTACTCAGGGTACTGAGTCCTGGGGTGATGGGATCATAAAGTCCAAGAGGAGTCATGGTCTCATGTGGTGAGGTGGCTTGTTCAAACCTCTTCTTATAACTTTGCCTTTCTTCCTTTATATTTTAATTACTTCTCTCATTGCCATGACAACATGCCCGACACAAGCAACTTAAGAGTTTCTTTTGGCTGGAAGTTTGGGGATGGGGAGGCATGGTGGCAGGAGTGTGAGGTCACACTTAGACCTCGGGCCATTGGATGGGACCTTCCTTCTTCAGAGTGGGTCTTACCTGCTCCATTAAAAACGCCCTGTAGACACCTCCAGAGGCCGTTTCCATGGTGATTCTAAATCCTGTCATGTTAACAATAAAGATTAACCATCAGATCTTTTTTTGGACAGGACCTCATTATCTAGCTCTGGTTGACCAGGCTGGCCTCAAACTCATAGAGATTTGTCTGCCTCTGCCTCCTAAGAACTAGAATTAGAGGTGTGCACCACTATGCAAGTTTTTCAGTTTTTGAAACAATGTTGTTAGGTGCACACATCTTTAGAATTATTGTATTTTCCTGGAAGAACTACATTTTTACAATTATGAATATCACATTTATCTTTATTAATGTTTCTTGCCTTAAATGTCACCAGATGGATATTACAATACTCATACAGTTTTTAGTTATATTTCCTGGTTTATTTTTTTCTCTCTTATTCCCAGTCTCTCGGTCTTGTTTTGGGGCATACATCTCATCAGCTACATAGCTGCTTTGGGTTTGTTATGGTATTAACCACAGTTGGCTTTCTTTTTCTTTTCTTTCCTGCCTTCCTTCTCTTCTGTTCCTCCCTCTCTCCCTCCCTCCCTCCCTCCCTCCCTCCCTCCCTCCCTCCCTCTCATCTATCTATCATCTATCTATCTATCTATCTATCTATCTATCTATCTATCTATCATCTATCTATCTATCTATCTATCTATCTATCTATCTATCTATCTATCAATCATCTATCTATCTATTTTTTTTTTTGAGTCAGGGTTTTTCTTACCCTGTAGCCCAGGCTAGCCTGGAATGCATTGCCCAGGCTAGCCTGAGAGTCAGTTGTTCTCTTACCTCAGTGATAGAATTACAGGCTTGAAGCTTCCAGTGTGTCTGCTGAGAAATTCACTGTTACTGTTTTGTCCTTATTGTTTCTACTCTGAAAGTGAGTGCTTGTTTGTTCTTTTTCCTTTTTTGAGTTTTTTGTTGACATATAGAAGTGAGGTGCCCTTTGTGTTTATTCTGCTTAAGTTATGGAGTGTTTTGGGTTTTCCTTCATGGGGTTTGGTGAGTAAGATGTTAACCCATCATAGACTGCTTCTGGCACATTTTGTGTCGCCTTTTTTGTCTTTAGTTAGATCAGCAGTTCTCAACCTGTGGGTCTTGACCCTTTTGGGGTTGAATGATTCTTTCACAGGAGTTGCCTAAGACCATAAGAAAGCACAGGTACTTACATTGTGATTCATAACAGTAGCAAAATTATAGTTATGAAGTAGCAACAAAATAATTTTATGGTTGGGGGTCACCACAACATGAGGAACTATACTAAAGGGTCATAGTGTTAGAAAGTTGAGAGCCACTGTGTTAGATGATGCATCTTATGCCTTTCCCCAACCTCTCTGCATGCTCTCTCTCTCCCTCCCTCCCTCTCTTCCCTCCCTCTCTCAGAAGCTGTTGTTTTTTTCTGTGTTTTGACCAGCCTATCTTCCAGATCACTAAGTTGGCTTCTTAATGTCCATCTATTGTTCTGGTGTTGGTTGGACTTCTAGGATCCTATTAAATAAATACTTCTAATCCTTTTTGTTACAACAAATGTCTTCACATTGAAAGATAGTCCTCTATGCAAAATGAACCAGATAGGAACCAGAAGATTTGCACTGAAATCTAGGTTCTGCCACTTCACCCCACACCCATCTAGCAGGAGAAGGTGTGAGGCTCTGAGGTTAAGCCAGATGCTCCAGGTCATGTATCTATGAAACAGTGGACCTGGTCATTAGCACAGCTTGTCCAGTGCTGAAGCCCAGCTTCTGAGCATGTAATTTATAGCACAACTGTCAGCTAATGGAACTTGCAATCAACTGAACTCTGAAGTCTAGTCTTGTGACTTTTGATCAAGTCACATTTTCTCCAGGTGGAATCTGTGTGATTCTATCACTAATAATGCCTTCTTCTTTCCTATTCCCTCTCTTTCTTCTCATTTACTTCCTGTGTATTTTAACTTAAATAAAGTTTATTTTTCCTGTTCCTTAAAACTGAAGGCTAAATCAACCATCACTTCAGTATGTCAAATAATCTTCCTCATTGAACATATTATCTCTTTGAACCTTGAGATATCTACAATCTTGACAAATGTCTTTTTTTTTTTTTTTTTTTTTTTTTTTTTTTTTTTTAAATCACTGCTAAGCTTACGGATGAATGAAAAGGCAGGGCTATGTGAGTGGACCAGCGGCAGCATCAGTCTGCTGCTAACACATCAAATGGTCCTATTTTCTAAACCACACGTTCCAAATTGATCACAGCTGCATTAAATAGGCAAACCTCATTTCCTAATGAACACATTTGCAGGTTTGTTGTGACATGCTTGTTCTGGGGAAACAGAACATTTTTCTCTCAGTGGGTCACAAACCACTTAGATAGGATTAGTCATTTACTCTAGAGTTTTCCAAGGATCGACATCAAGAATTTACTTTGACTAGACTATGGTTCCCAGAATCTAGACTTTCTCCAATTTCACAATCAAAAGCTATTTGCAGTCTTCTGGTGGCTCTTCGCTCCCTGTGCCTGCTCCCTTCCCACCAGGATTTCCTGTAGCAGTTGCATAACTACATTTCAAAGTATTGCAGTGCTTTGGATGTGACTTGTGCTATTATGGAAAGGAAACGTACCTAGAGTTATGGACCTAAATTCTTGTGTTTCTTTTATCTTTTCTTTCTTTTTTTTTTTTGTTCATGCATGCATGTGTGTGTGTGTGTATGTGTGTGTGTGTGTGTGTGTGTGTGTGTGTGTGTGTGTGTGGTGTGCTTCCACATAAATATGCGCATTTGTGTATGTGTATGTATGCGTATGTGCACATATTGTGTGGAGGCCGAGGCTGATGTCCAGCATGTTCCTTGGTCACTCTCCATATTATTTATCAAGGCAGTCAGAGCTCACTAGTCCATCTAGGCAGCTTGCTTTGGGGAGTTCAATGGGGCAGCCATGCCAGCTTTCCTCATGTGGGTGCTGGGGTCCAGCCTCCAGTCTGCACACATTTGGAAAGTGCTTTATCCATGGAGACTCTCCAGACCCTACATTCCTGTCTTGATGGATCATTTGCCAGTTTTGTGACTGGCAGTAAATTGTTCGGTGTCTGTAGCCTCTATTTCCTCATCTGCAAATGGGAATAAAGTCTCAAAGGAGCTTGACAAAACCAGTTCATAGCTATGAAAGTGTCTGGAGTAACATAAACTTCAAAAATCCAAATTTCCCTAATGGGTTTCCTACCTTGGATTTCAGTTTATTCTTTGTGTTTAAAAATAACCCTCAGACAAGAGTTCAGGTCCCAAGACCCACATTGAGCAGCTCACAACCACCTGTAACTGTTGCTTCAGAGGATCTGATGCCTTTGGTCTCCACAGGCATATCTCTCTCTCTGTTTCTGTCTCTGTCTCTCTGTGTGTCTCTCTCTGTCTCTGTCTCTCTCTCTCACACACAATACACACACACACACACACACAATTTTAAAAAATCTTCAAACAATTCCCCCTGAGAATTTGAAAGCAGCTCTTTCTTCTGGAGATTTCAAAGGAGGCAAACAAGACCTGAGAGGACACAAGAGAGCATACTATCATGTGAGGAAGGCTCAATAAACTACTTCATAACCTTGAGCAAGTCATGTGACTTCTGTGAGTTTTGATACCACCTGTGAAATGAGAACGTGCTTTCACAGTCTGGCCCTGAGTTCTGTCTTCCACGAGTCTAATTTTCTTTCACCCTGCCCTGATCTGTGTGTGTTTCTTCTTCTAAGGGGTTGTGTTCCCTCTTAGCCAACTTTTGATCCATTCTGTATATATACACCTCAGAAGTTACAATATCCCAGGCATACCCCTCGCCATAAAAATGTGTCTGAGCTGAACCCTTTGCCATCATGTGTTGATGGGAACTATTAACTCCAATGAGCCCTAATTAGAATGACAAGCCTGTAGTCTCCTACTCCATATTTCACTGTTTCAGACATCCTGGGACACGACTCCATCACTGGACCGTGTTTCACTGTTTCAGACTTCCCGGGATACGACTCCATCACTGGACAGTGTTTCACTGTTTCAGACATCCTGGGATACGACTCCATCACTGGACAGTGTTTCACTGTTTCACACTTCCCGGGATACAACTCCATCACTGGACAGTGTTTCACTGTTTCAGACTTCCCGGGATACGACTCCATCACTGGACAGTGTTTCACTGTTTCAGACTTCCCGGGATACGACTCCATCACTGGACAGTGTTTCACTGTTTCAGACTTCCCGGGATACAACTCCATCACTGGACAGTGTTTCACTGTTTCAGACTTCCTGGGATACAACTCCATTACTGGACTAATGATGTGAACTGACAGCATAATAACATTGTGTCAACATGTTATGGAAATAATTATGTCACACCTTTCAAATTAATGTGTTTTTGATAAATGAGATTGGATTTCAGATGTAAAACACAGCAATTACTCTTTGCCCTGGAATGATGAAAGAAGCCACTGGGCCTACACAGGAAGTAGCTATTGATCACTTGTGATTAACTTGGAAAAATGTAAGTCCTTGTCTCTAAAATATTAATAATAATAATTTTATTTTGTTGTGCTCATTTTTACTCTGGAGATAATCATGAAAGTCTACAGAAAACATTTTCTTATGTAAGTATAATTAAAAAGAGATTTGCCCCTCTTTTGGGGGTAGATTTTGTCAGAGAAGTTTCATTTTTCTTTCACTTGCACTATGTATCCTGTCTTAACCTATTTTATGTTGCTATAATGGAATAACTGACACTGGTAGTATATAAAGAAAAGGGGGGGTCAGCGGCAAGAGGAAAATGAATGTGAGCAATGTACAATGACACATATGTAGAAGATGCCATAATAAAATACATTGCTCTATATGCTAATCTAAGAAATTAATTTTATAAGTAGAAAAGAGATTTGGCTGATTGACAATTCCAGTGACTAGGAAGTCCAAACAATACAGTAACAGCATCCAGAGTGGGTCTGTCAGCTGTGTCACAACACGGCAGAGAAGCAGAAGGGGAAGTGAGCACGTGTACACACACATACACACACACACACACACACACACACACACACACACACACACGATCACTGAGTGGCTCAGCAGATAAGGTGCCACTGTTTTAGTCAGGGTTTCTATTGTTGTCATGAAACACTATGACCAAAAAGCAAATTGTGGAGGAAACTTTATGTGGCTTATATTTCCATTTTGTTGTTCATCATTGAAGGAAGTCAAGATGGGAACTCAAGCAGGGCAGGATCCTGGACACAGGGGCTGATGCAGAGGCCATGGAGGGGAACTGCTTACTGGCTTGCACATTATGGTTTCCTCAGCCTGCTTTCTTGTAGAACCCAGAACCACCAGCTCAGGGATGGTACCACCCACAATGGGTCCCCCCCCCATCAATTACTAGTTATAAAAATGCCTTACAGCTGGATCTTAGGCATTTTCTCAATTAAGTTTCCTTTCTTTCGGATAACTCTAATTTGTGTATCACGTTGACATAAGACCAGGCAGCACAACCACCAAGCTTGGTGACTTGAGTTCTGTCCCCAGGACCCACATGATAGAAGGAGAGAAATGGCTACCCTAAGTTGCCCTTTGACCTCCATGTGTGCACACCTACATGCCTTCACACACACACACACACACACATACACACACGCACAGAATAAATGTAAAAATAAAGATGTACATAAAATCTCCCATAACTCATCATGTCTCTCCAGCTTTATTCTTCCCTTTTGCACATGCTGCCCCACTGTGCCCACCATCCATTCTTCCTCTCACTCTGGCCCAACCTCCCCTCACCCACCTACCAAAACTACTGTTAACAAGCTCACCAGTTGTGGGGGCCTACAGAAGCTCCCTAGTAAGGCCTTATTCAAGGTCAGAAAGTCTGAGCTTGCTTTACCCAGCAGGGCTGCATAATGAGATGATTTGGCCAAGGCCGTGGATACCAGGTGTTTTGAAGGGTCTACACTTGTTGGTACTTTATACCTCCACCTTGAGAGGGGGAGGTCTTTTGCCTCTCCCCTTGCTGATGTATGAAAAGCCCAACATGAATAGACTTGGGGTGACTGGGTATTGCCAGGGCCCTCCCTGTGTCTCTCTCTTTCTCATTGTCTCCGTCTATATTTCTGTCTACTTTCTTATTCCTCTCTCCTCCCCTCAAGAACCCTTTGACCAGTTAGAGCTGGCCTCCTACATATAGCACCTGAACATGGAACTTGGGTATGAAGGATAAACAGAAGGAACACCTCAGGTTAAGTGGGCATGCTCAAATAATTAATTGGGATGCAGTGATATTCTTTTTTTCGTGAGTAAAATTGTAAATATAGAACAGGGCAATAGTAGACAGCTGTTAAAAAAAAAAAAAACAGCCAGAGAAGCTAAAGTTAGGATGCAGTACATATCTCTCTTTCTCTCTCCCTCTCTACTAAGTTAGGTCTAAAGTTGTAATATAAGTAAGTCATAAAAGCATTGGTGAAGTTTGAGAAAGTTTAGGCTTTAGGTATAGGGATATTGTGAAGGCTTAATAGAAGGTAACAGGGTAGAATAGATTTTCCAGAGCACGGGTCCTAGGATGCAGAAAAGAGTGTCTGGGACTGAGCAGTCACTGCAGACTTAGCATTCTGAGAACAAGCAGCAGCTTCAGAAGCTCCCACCACAAGCAGCAGCAGCAGAAGCAGGGGCTGACCCAGCATCAGCATCACTGAGACCCGTGGGGCATCATCTCATCACAGGCAACAGATGCCGAGACAGCCATCGAGAGCAGCAAGGGTCTGTGCATTTTCTGCTGTGAAGGAGCCTCAGTGAGGAGAGCACAGTCAGCCAGGGTGCTTGCAAGAGCTGAACTGACGTGGCTGGAGGCTACACTCTGCAACCTTGACAAGTTGAGCAGAGATGCCGCAGGAGAGGCAATTGGCAAACAGCCACAGAGGCAGTGCTGCGGACCCGAGGGAGACTGCTGGTTGACAGAACACCTGGGTGAGATGTGCCCTGGCATGGAGGGTGCAGTGGGAGGTATTTAAATCCTCTCTGCAATGGAAAACGCAGGGTATGCGTCCCTAGCAATGGAAATATGGGAACTGTTGAGGTGAGGCAGAGCCTTGCTCTAAGCTCAAGGGTGCAGATGCGCTGGACAGGCTCCCAGTGGCAGGGTGTAGCCGAGCTGTGGAGCTGCCCTGAGGCAGCATTCAGCCATACAAGCAAGGCAGTGCACAGAGGAAGGCCACTGGCAAAGAAGGTAGTGGAGCTGGGGTGCAGTGGCCACAACTGGCCAGAGCTGTGTTTCCTCTGGGATCTGTGGTGCTGAATGGAAGCAGTGGCTTGTATTGGCAGGGAGGCACCTTGAGCCCTTGTGATGTGAGGCAATTGAGAGCCTTGGGCCCCAGGACACAGGAGTCTCAGGGCTGACAGGCTGGGGACAAGAGGTACAGATGGACCAGGACTATAAAAGCTGAAATAGGACAGAGCTAGTAGCCAAAACCATGCAGCTTTTGTTTGCTGGCTGTGAAAAAATGCATGGCTCCCTCAAGATATGGCTTCCTGGTTCATGATGGGTGCATGGAGGTCTCTTTTGAGAGGTCTACAGCCACTCAGCTGCTGTGATGCCTCCTTCGCCCTGTGGCAGATTGCTTAGGGGAAGGCTATCTGCTGCAAAGTGCCTCTGTAGCTGAGAGCAAAGTTTCAGAGACTCTTGTTTGAATTGCATTGTTGCATTCAAGGGAATTGCAACAAATTTTTGGTATGGGTCTCTTCGTATTTGAAGCTTTTTGCTTCAGGTTCATTATGGCTTGGACAGCTCTACAAAGACTTCAGGGCAGCTGGTGAGCCAGGCCCTGATCTTGAGCTTTCAGTGGAACACTAAGACTGGTATCAAAACTGACTTTTTGAACTTTTCAGACTGCAGAAATAGAACAGTTTTGATTTCACCTATGTACTCTATCAACTATGGAGATTCACAAACTGTTTTGTGTAGAAATGGAACTGTTGTATAGGAATAGATGGAACTGTTTTGTGTAGAAATGGAGAAGCTTGTTTTTTTTTCTACCCAGGCTCAAGAGGCAGCTTCAAAAATATAAAGAAATAGGGAGTGTTATATTCCTTAGTCTCTTTAATAAAAAAAAAACAACGTTTTTTTTGTCCCTTGAGTGGATTAATGTTAGCCTGTATTAATGTATCCTATGCTTTGTAAATAGTTCTAGTAAGAGTGTACTTTTGGATGTAAGTTTGTGAGAATTGTAATTGTGCCTATTGTTAATAATCATGCTAGAATTATGGTATTAACTTGTTAATATTAATGAACCATGGTGTGATGATAAGGGGTTACAGTTTTTGCCAGGGAATTCATAAAGCCTTGAGTAGACATTGCATAATAACTGGGTTGGTAATTGCTAGGCCCTAATTTCCTTGGTTAAAGATGGGAGTTCATTTGAAATGCCATGCTGAATATGACTGGGTGAGTGTAGACTCTTCTATTATTGATTTTAAAAAAGTTTGATGCAGCTAAAAATGCTGTAGTCACCTTACACCAATTTAAAAAGGCCATTCCATCTTGATCACCCTCTATTCCTTTACTAGGAGGTATAGCAGCCATAAGGAGCAGGAGCATAGCTATGATTATTCCATCTACTTGCAAGCTCTTAGTGGAAAGCTGATTCAGAGCTGCATAAGTTAAGCTCTATACCTCACTTGAGACCTTTATATTATAAAGAAGGGGGAATCTGTGGGGGCCCACAGACTTACTCATGGTCAGAAAGTCTGAGCTTGTTTTGCCCAGCAGGGCTACATAATGGGATGATTTGGCCAAGGGTGTGGTTACCAGGTGTTTTGAAGGGTCTACACTTGTTGGTACTTTACACCTTGACCTTAGGTGGGGCAGGTCTTTTGCTCCTTTCCTTGCTGATGTATAAAATGCCCATCATGAATAAACTCGAGGCAACTGGGTATCGACCCAGGGCCCTCCCGAAGCTATTCTGTGTCTCTGTCTTTCTCTTTGTCTAGGCCTATATTTCTATTTAATATTCTTAATTTCTCGCTGCTCCCTCCAGGAACTCTTGGACAGGTCAGAACTAGTCTCCTACAACCAGTGACTTCCAACTTCCTGACCTAATGGGTACTTCTGAATTCTTAACATATTTGAACTCTAGGCAGCATTGGAACCAACTACTATTCCCTGCTTAGCAGATCTTCCACCTTTGACTATGATGGAATAACAGAGAACAGATGCATATTTCCATTCTACACCCTGGGCAACTGGGGAAAATACATGAAATGAATTCTAGAATATGAAGAGCTGATCCCCAACCCATCATATCTCCCCTGGGCAACTGCTGAATCTAATTGGCCTTATTACTTCTAGCTCCATCTCCATCAATCACTTCACTGTAATTGGGCCTGTGTGACTAGTTTTTTTTTTCTGTCAACTTCACACAAGGTAGGGTCATCTGGGAAGAAGAAATCTTAATGCAGAAAACATCTCCTGAGATTGACTTACAGGCAAGTCTCTAGGGCATTTTCTTAATTGATGATTGTTGTAGGTCTAACCCATTATAGATGGTGCCATTCCTGGGTTTATCAGAAAGCAGGCTGAGCAAGCCAAGGAGAATGAGCTGGCAAGCAGCACCCCTCCATGGCCTCTGTGTTAGTTCCTGTCTTGGCATCCCTCAGTGATGGATTTAGACGCTGTGAGGTGAAGTAAACCTTTTATTCCCCAAGTTATTTTTACTCATGGTATTTTATCCCAGCATTAGAAGCCTCAGTGAAGACAGGGCTTTTAAAGAGCCAGCGGATGGTATGGCAATGATCTCTAGAGAAGGGGGACAATGGGACCCTACAGATGACTTCCCAGGTGTGTCCAGAGCATGTTAGTATTCTACCTGTTTGTGTCCCCTTCCACTAGCATGTGATTCCAGGAGGGACAGGGACTTGGTTGTCTGATCAAGACCACTAGCCACACACCTGGCCCATTGTTAGTATCCATTGCATTTCCTGAATGGGATAAATACATGAGTGGGTCTTTGATACTTTCTGACACTCCCTCAACTAGCCATGTCCTATGTATTTTACCTCCAAGTTATGTCAAAGTCACCAATTTCTCTGCATCTATATTGCTGTTTCTCTCCCACCTGACACTCACATACATACCACACACATTCACACACACACACATCACATCACAATACATACTCATACTCATATGACACACACACACATACTCATACTCATGCACACACTCACACATACATGTACACACACACACACACACACACATACATCCTTGGAAAAAGCTCTAACTTCTAAGATGGGCTTATTGCTTTTATTCTTATTTTCTCAAATTACTTTGCTTGAATTGGTTCCTTTTTAAAACTTCAATTAGTTTATTATAAAATATGCTAGCAATATTTAATAGCATATATTATTAAAAGGTATTAACTGTTCTTGCCACAGAATAGTAACTGCAAAGCAAAATATGTATTAACTAGCTCAATTTGCTTATATTTTGTATTTCTTTTTGATAAAAAAAATATTGAGCTGGGTGGTGGTGGCAGACACCTTTAATCCCAGCACTCAGGGAGGCAGAAATAGGCAGATCTCTGTGAGTTCAAGGCCAGCCTGGTCTACAGAGTGAGTTTCAGGATAGCCAGAGCTACATAGAGAAACTCTGTCTTGAAAAGCCAACCAACCAACCAACCAATAATTATATATATATAATTTTTGCATAAAGGGAAGATCTAAAACAAAAAATACATCCTTTGACTTAGTTTTTAAACATCAGCTTCTTCCTGTTACTGTGCATTACAAAGAGTCCATGATTCTGCACGTCCAGTTAGCCAAAATTCTTACAAGGGACCATTCTACTCACAAACTCAGAGCAGTGGTGGTCTGCATAAAACCTGCACAAGATGGCGGTAGACGTTCCAGCATGGGTGGGAGAGGGGCACAAGGGTCCCACTGTTAGTGGAGAGGAGCAGTGGACAGTTGCTGGCTGCTAGGGGCAGGGGAGACAGGTTTTTGTTTTGTTTTTTAGGAGTGTGGTCATTGTTAGGTTAACTACGTTCCAGTGGATCGCCCCACACTCATGTGCAATGGCTGACATTAATTAAACATGATTAAATATTAAAAGAGAGAAAGAGAGAACATGTAGAAGGAATTCAGGAGTAACTGGAAGGAGAGAGGAGGGGTGAATATGATGTATCTATGAAATTCTCGAAGAACAAACTAAAAATTATGGGAAATAATGAAAAAAGAAAACAATAAAACTCAAGGTTTCCTGCAGGCCTGCCACTCTGCTGCCTCCTCTCACCTCCACTTCTAACTCACCTGCCCCTGGACACCCAGGACTCAGTGTGGAAACCACTCAGCTAGGTGCTCAGGGGTGGTTTTCATCTCTTAGCTGGAGTGATAAAGGGCTCACATTCATTTGATATAATCAAGGGTACCCACTAAAATATAACTGACAAAATCGCCTGTAATTTGACAGTTCTGAACAGAGTGGTAAGAACAAACAGGACGAGAGTGTGTATCATTGACAATGGGAAAAATGAAAATTCATCTGTAAGAATTCATCACTGTCTCTCTGGTCCCCAATGGGGAGGTGTGTCTCATTCCGATAACAGACCTTGAGTTTTCGAGCACAGTGGTGATGGAGGCAAATTCCTCATTTCCAGGAGCTTCCTAGGAGCATCATGAGACAGACAGCACACAAACAGATTTGTAATGATAATTCTTGCTTGATAACTGTTTTGTTACATGTAATTTTACTGTATTAAAATAAAAATCTTCCATTTCGATTAGACAGAAAAGGAGAAGTACTGTGGGATGGTCTTTCTGGTACGCTGTGAATATGTGTTGCTACCATTGGTTAGTAAAGAAACTGCTATGGCCTATGACAAGACAGAATGGAGCCAGACAGGGAATCCAAGCAGAGAGACAAGGAGAAGGAGGCAGAGTCATAGGAGGTGCTGAGAGCCGCCCAGAGGAGCAAGGTACAATGGAACACAGGTAACACCACAAAGCCACATGGCAATACATAGATAGAAACGGGTTGAGTTAAGTTGTAAGAGCTAGTTAATGATAAGCCTGAGCCATAGGCCAAATAGTTTGTAATTAATATAAGCCTCTGAGTAATTATTTTATAAATGGCTGTGGGACTGCAGGTGCAAGAGATTCATCTGGACTGCGGGGACAGAAACTTCCATCTACACAGCTTTGCACTGACTATTGAGCAAGGTGATGTTTTGTTGTGTGGCTTTTGGATAGACTTACCCCAAACACAGTGTCCTGTTCAAACACATGTTCTTTCTTCTCCCAGCTGTTTTACTGTTCTCTGTAGTTTAGCACAGTGTTCCTTCAGGCTTTTGTGGGTTTAATCAGTATAAATTTACCAACCATTGAATCAAATACATTAAAGTGACAAAATGCATCAGTGGCCTTGCAACTTTTAGACCCAGACTGGAACATTAATGTGTATCTGAAGAATAAATACCCTTGGAAGCCAGGCCTAGTGGCACAGGCCTGTAATCCCAGCTACTAGGAAGACTGAAGTAGGAGGATCTCAAGGCCAGCCTAGGTGACTTAGCAAGACACTGTCTCAACATAAAAAATAAAACATATGCCAGGAATATAGTTTCACAACAGAGCCCATATATGAGGTCCCAGTACAAAATAAATATTTTTTTAAAAAGAATAAAGAGAAATATGTTCTTTGATGAGAAATTGTATCATGGTGGAATAGAGTCAAACAGTATTGGCTCTAGAAAACATGATCTAGGCCATAGTTACTGAGATGCAATGGAGAGAAGAAAGAAGAAATTATGTAACATGATTGGTACAATCGATTTCACATCTATAGAAGGATAAATAAAACCACACGCCCCATGTTTGAAATACATACTGTCTCTACACCTTACATGTCTTGACAGGCAAGAAACCCAGTATCTCTTTCTTAGCCCCTGTCTCCCTTATGTGGCTAATAATTCTAGAGTCTCCTCATGCTGGTCCTGGAACTCGGGCACCTCCTTGAGGCTGGAGGACCCTTCTTGCGGCTCTAGGAACACAGCACCTCTGTGGGGCTAGTTCAAAGACAGGCCACAGTGTGGGCTCACTGAAGTAGGCAAGTGGTTGTTCTCTGAAGGATAAAGGGGTTTGAAAGCTGCCGACCTGCCCTTTCTCTGCCCCCAAGCCTCCCTCCTCCTCCAGGCAATGCACAGATGCCCCTCCCCCCAGACTGCCTAGCTTGGGCAGCAACTACATCTATAATTCACACGCTTCACTGCTGGATGTCTGAGAAGTCATCTTAGGGGAGGGGCTTTGGTCAGCTCTTCCTACAGCTGTGTGGGCCCAGAATGGCCATGACCTTGAGGTGCTCAACCCATTCCCTCACAGGACCAAGAGACTGCCCAGAAGACTCCAATTCTAAAGCTCAAGGAAACAAGTTTTTTGAGAACTTCAAGTGCATTCTGTCCTTGGTTTCACTCCCAGAAGCTCAGAGATGTTGAATGCCAGTCTCCTAATTCCCCGTACACACCCCCAAATCCATCGCTGTGTTCCTCTATTCTGACTTTAGTGATGGAGCCATCATCACCCCTGGAGAAATGGTGGCACACAGAGGTCAGTTTGTGTGAGCATGAAGAGCGAGTTACATGCTTGGACACTCCCCCATGAGAATGTGTGCATGAGACATGATGAGTGTGTGAGTTCCTGTGAAAACCTAAGCAGCAACAGGCTGCTGGAAGGAGTCCATGCAGGCTGCCCAGGAGGTGGTGAGGGAGAGGGGTGTGGGGGAGAGGCAGAGTGATACACACACAGGAGAGAGGAAAGGCCACAAGGTATGAAACAGTGAAGAGGAATTTGAGGTGAGAGAATGGGGGTGATTTGATCCAAACACAGATTGTGTTTTGAATGAGAATGGTCTCCATAGGCTCAGACATTTAAACATTTGATCCCTAGTTGGTGGGGACCTAGGAGATATGTCTTTGTTGGAGGAAGTGTGTCACTTAGGGTAGGCTTTGAGGTTCCAAAAGCTCAAGTCAGGCTCGGTCTCTTGTTCTACACCTTGTGCTTGTGAATCCAATGTGAGCTCTTAGCTACTGCTCCAGCACCACACCTGCTGCCTGCTTCCCACCATGAAGCTCACGGAGAGGAGGGAACTGGGAATTTGAGGCCAGGTAAGTTTGAGACCTGCCTGGAGCATATAAAAGACTCTGAAAAAGATTGCACAGGAGAAAGGTGGGTCCCACAGACTTGCAGCCTCCTACCGCTGTGTTTGAAAGCCTTTCTTTCGAGCTGTCCAATCTGTGGTTTATGTCTGTCCTTCAAACTCTGTGTTGCTCTCCGATTCTTGTGGTCGGCCACTCTTTATGTTTGAAAAGGAAAATAAGGGTCTGGAGATGGCTTGACAGATAACTGCTTCCCTCACAGGCACGGGGACTCTGTGTCTCCAACATATGTGTCCCCACACATGCATACACCACATATGTGTGTGCACACACGCGCAAAGAATAAAACCAGTAATACAAAATAAAGCAAAAAAGAGGTACTTCTAACACAGAAGTAGGTCTTATGTGTTTGTTTTTAATTGTTAGTTATATAGATTGTTTTTCTTCCTGGCAAACATTTCCTTTGGGCTTCTAGTGAGGTTTAAGCAATAACTCAGAGTCTTAACAAATCCTTTTAATACGGTTCCTTTGTAATGTCTCTTCTGTAGTCATTGTTTCCAGTTCGCCACTGTGGGTGGAGTTACAGTCTTTTTTTATTTTTTACATTGAGGAAGTGTAGAATAGTGCTGTTTTTTTTTTTCCTTTTAGTTTTCTGCCAGAATGTGGAACTAGATTGTGTTGTAACCACCATTGCCTAGTGCTTCCTCTGAAAATGTTTTCTATATAAATCGTTATCTGACAATAGAAGCCAAACCCACACTATTCCCTCCATGAACTCTGCAGGACGGTCACATCTCTGATGTCTGCCCGAGCCACCGGCTGGTCAGACAGTGCTCATCAATGCATGAGGTTCACTTTCGTCTCCCTGGCTTGGTCTGTGACTTGTTTGCTTCCCTTTAAGATTTTCTTGGTCTCCACGAGCTTTGGCTCTTGGTACAGACCCCAACTTAGCAGTGAAATAGAGAAAAACAGCACCATACCTCTGTAGCCTGGCAAGAAATGTCCGGAGTCCCTGGGGCTTTTGTTCTGCACCGTGGATCTCTTTCCAGGACACAACCCTCCCTTCTCTCCCATTTCCGCAGCCAGACCACTCTTGATGGTTGCTGACTGGTGATGGCGGTGCACAGCCTTCCCTTTCCGCCCATGACTCTAAACCCTCTTGTCCAGTTTGTGACATCTAAGCATGGCGTTAGTTATGGTGACTTTTCTCCTCCAAGCTCTCTCCTGTCAGGTGTTTATTTCTGTCACCATCACGATAAAACTCACGTCCACTCACACTGAGCAGACATACCCGACTCCTTGTTTGAAGACATCTTTCTCCTTTCATCACAGAATCCCCCACCCATGTAGTTTAGGTTAAGCCTGCCCCATCTCTATGTGTTCCTGTCTACCAGTGAGGTAACTGCCAGGGACTTCTGTCAAAGACAGGGGTTTATCTTACTTTTCGGTAAATACCATCAGTGGTTAATGTGGTGAGGGGCTCCTTCCCCATCAGAGATTTGGGCTTCTACAGTCTTGCTTTGCCATCCTCAATATGCGCCTTTTTATTTTAAACTTTATTATTATTTTTTTTTTTTGAGACAGGCTGGCTTCTAATTTACTACGTAGCCAAGGATGACCTCAAATGCCAACTCTCTCTGCCTCCACACCCTAGGTGCTGAAGATTGCAGGCATTTGCTACTGTGCCCGGTTTATGCTGTGCTGGGGAATCAAACCCACGGCTTTCTGCATGCTAGCCAAACACTTTATCAGCTGAACTCCATCCCAGCTCCTTGTTCTGTTTGTTTGTTTGGGACAAGTTCTCAATACACACACACACACACACACACACACACACACACACACACACACACACACACACCAGCACACCAGACTGGCCTTATACTCTTGTTCTTTCTGCTTCAGCCTCCTGAGTACCAGGAGGGCAGGCATGTGTCGCCAGGCTGGGCAACATGTGGCTCTTACTAATCCAAGATGGCGTTCTCTATAATCATGTGCATGCTTCCATGAGCAGGAGGGGGAAAGGATGTTGGGCTTCTACAGTCTTGCTTTGCCATCCTCAATATGCACCTTTTTATCCCTGAAATTGCACATACCACTTCCTTTCAGTCCACTGACCAAAACATCATCATAATTGCGCCTTAGTTGCAAAGAAGGCTGAGGACTACGGTCTCCAATTTCAGTAGCCTTGAGCCCTACCATCATCTGAAGAATCTGCTACTGAGCAAGCAGAGAACACTAAACACTGGTGAACAGTCAGAAATCCCTCATACAGACCTCAACTCCGAAGAACTCTTGACTCCCCCTTTCTATAACTGTGTCTATGCACCCACAATTGGTGAATGGTTTCATTCTACAGTCTTGGCTTTGGGAACACCATGGCAGAGATCCTGAATGTAAATCTTTCAGCCAGGAACTTATCTGTGTCCCCAAGGGCTCTGCCCTACCTCTACAACATTCAGAGTCCTGTTATCTTGTACTGGTGTCAACTGCTGTAATTTTTCAGAAGGCTGGATGCTCAGGCATCTGAGAGAGATTGACATTTGATGCAGCCCAACCTCTCTGCCGGGCAAATGCTTCACTTCCATTTGCTGCCAATCACCCACCTCTGATCTGGGGTCTGCAGATTACTTTGAAATGCTACAACTTTCTCTCCTGCACTCTCAGCTCATGGGTGGGGCGGCTTTAATCATTCTCTTGCCTTTTGCTTTTCTTCCTGGCAGATCCTCATGTTTACACTCACTTCATATTCAGACATCTCTCTCCTAAAATCTGCATGCTTTGCTTTTTGTGAGGTTTCTAGGGACACCTTCCCTGGTATCTATCTTACTTTGGGAGGAGGAGCTATGATTCTTTGCATCTTGGCATTCTGAAGCTTTGCTACAGAAGTAACTGTGAATCCCTTCACGCCACAAAAAGCAAAGCCCACCAAGAGGCTAGGCGAAAGGATCACACACCAGTTATCTGTCTTATACAAGCTACAGTTATTCGGAAATCATTTTAAGTTGAATTGCCGACCGCCTTCCCTAGTACAACATGTTTTGATTGCATGTAGCCATGTTCTGCAATTCTGTTTAAGATGAAGACATGACCTGGCAGCTGTATAACATTTTGATGCATGTGCTCCACCCCCTCAACCTTGTAAATTTCAGTTATATGAAATGAGAGCCAACAAGAATATGAACCCTAATTTTAACCATGTGTCTTAGAATTAGAAATTAAAAAAGAATATTCCATGTATGATAACTCAGTAATAAATGCTACAAAATTAAATCTGAAAAAAAATGCGTCATGAGCTTCATGAACTCCCCTTGTCTTCAGTGCCACCGCCACTGTCCTAGTCCCCAGAGTTTTCACTCGGCCATCTCTTCTTATCCAGCCCTTCACCAGCATCCTTCCTTTCTGCACAGTCTCTTGTCCTCAGGTCTCAGCTTCAGCTGTCACTTCTCAGAGCCAAGTCCCTATCACATCCCACATAACTTCCTGCAAAGGCCTCACCGTCCTCCTCACTTTCGATTTATCCCTCCAATCCTGCAGACACCCCTGCTTTCAGCGTCCCTCTCCTCTGACCCAGGCCCGGCACTACGTCCTTATTTCTGATGACCTCAGATCTGGTTCTTAGCCTGTGCAATAGTTGGGACGTGTCTCTGTAAGTTCATGCACTGGACTCTCGATCTCTGGTATGATGGTGCTGGGAGATGGGACCTCGTGGGAAGGGCCTGGGTCAGGGGACACAGCTTCCATGAGTGATCAGTGACAGTGCTGTGGGTTCATGGTGGTGGGAGTGGACTCTCCCCTTCGCTGGCTCACTCACCATCCTTTTGCCTGTCCACCATGAAGTAAAGCAGAACCAAGCCCATACGAGACTCCACACACTGCATCTCAGACTTCTTGGCTTCTGGAACTGTGAGCTTTTTATGTATGTCAGTTTGCTAAAAGTGACCTCATCTGTGATATTCTGTTACAGCAGTGTAAATCAGGGTAAGACATCCCAATAACAACAGGGTTTTCCCATTAGATTCTAGTCCTCAGTTTTCTTTTGTGGAGAACTCCACCACACACTCTTCTTCAGTCAGCAGATGTTTATTTGTTGTGGATGCCCATCTTCACGTGTCCTCCTGAAGAGTCCTTCCCTCTTCCCCACCCCATAGGATGCCTTTTTTTTAAAAAAATCAGTGTCTGGACACTTCCTCCTTTCAGCCAGTCTACCCTGAAGTCCTGCCATCAGATGTGGTAGTTCTGACTATCATTCACATTTACAAAATGACTTGACATGAACTGAAGATTATTTTGAGAATGTCATATAGATATTCTACTTGCATACATTATTATTCCTTGATTATTTTTTATCTGTTCTCTATTTTTCAATGTGTCTATCTGGATGTTAGTTAGTTGGTATTTAATCTTTCTGGGGAAAAAGAAAAAAAAACAGATGGTCATGGCAGTGCATGCCTTTAACTCCAGCACTAGGGAGGCAGAGCCAGGCAGATCTCTGTGAATTTGAGGCCAGCCTGGTCTACAGAGTGAGTTCCAGGATGGCCAGGGCTACACCGAGAAACCTAGTCTCAAAAAACCCATAAACAAACAAATAAATGAAATTAAACCATAAGATCTGAAATTCATTTTAATGCATTTTGCTTTAACTTATTTTTTCTCATTCTTTCTCAGTCTCATGTAGCCCAAACTGGCTGCAAACTTCAAAGGCTAGGATTATAGGCCTGTACCACCATATCTGGCAATCAACATTATTATTATTATTTATTAAGAATGCGACTGGAGTTTAGATATTTCTTTCTTTCTTTTTCTACAATTATTTGTGTGTGTGTGTGTGTGTGTGTGTGTGTGTGTGTGTATGTGTGTGTGTGTGTATGTGTGTGTGTGTGTGTGTGTGTATGTGTGTGTATGTGTATGGACAATTGCAGAGTCAGTTCTCGCCTTCCATTCTGTTGGGTCTGGGAATGAAACTCAGGCCATCAGAATTGACAGGAAGCACTTTACCCACTGAGCCATCTTACAGGCCAAATTTTCACATTTTATTCACGAGAGCCTGTATTACTCTTAAGTAAACCTTTGTTTCTCATCTCATGACTTTGGAACTTCCACTGTTGACTTGGTGAAACCAAGGTGAATGTGTAAACTAAGAAAAGTTAAGAGGCAATAACCCTGAGAGATTTAATTCTCAGTAAGTCCGAAAATGTTCAGACCCACTCCTTTAAGATCAAAGTAAGGTGGATTTGAGTCTGTTCTAAGCCTACCTGGATTAGTCTTGATTAATTCATGTGGGCTGTTGCCTGCCTACTATCGGCCCCCAAGTGCTAAGTCTGAGGAGCTTTGGTTTTTAACACAGGGGCCACCAGTACACCTATGAATGCTGAAAGGTATGGTCAGGACATCAGGACAGCAGCCATCTCTGTCTGCTAAGATTGGTCCATCTGCTTTGGTCCATCAAAAACCTGAAAGGAGGTGGTCCGGCTTGTTCAGATGGCAACACCTGGTGCTAGCTGTGAATATTAAAATGTTGTAGCAGAGCTTAGGAAGATGGTCTCTATTCCCTTCTTCCTCTGGGCAGCCCCACCCCCACCTCTCCATCTCCACCCTCTTCACTTTAGTTGGAGTCATGTAACTAATTCTGGTCACTGGAAGGTGGGGAAAAGAGATATCTTCGACGCCTTGGTGTGTGTGTGTGGGGGCGGGGGGGGGGGGGGCATCAGAATCTCCATGGAGACATCCTTCGACTTTCTGAAGCTGACCATTTAGGAAGTCTCCGTGGACAGTCAGAAGGCTGGGGCTGTTACAGCCGCAGCTGGAAAGAGGGTGGAAACCACCATCACTGAGAGACTGGACTCCAGTCCCTGCACCAGACAGTGAAATGGAAGCAAAACCCACCTCTGTGGTTTAGGGCTCTGCATCTCTGGTTAGACTGATACCAGTTAGTGTGGCTAAGATAAACCTTGGTGTCTTCAATTCTTCCTAAGATTTATAACAGTTTTACTAGAAACAGAAAGATTATTTTTTATGCTACCAAATTTAATTCAGTTTAATAACTAGTTGCTGAATGCCCACCAATGTTTAAGCAGTAATATTAACGAATACCATGCCAATATTTAGATAGTGTAATTGAATGTTGGCTTAAACTATATTGAAGCTGGACGGGCTTGGGTCTACATAAAAACAATTTTCAGATGAATTTAGCATACGGAGTATGAGAAAGAAGAATAAAGACACATTCATGAATTAAACAAATACTGATTTAATACCTGTTGTGCACCAGGCACTCTGCTGGTTGCTGGAGATGGACAGTAATAAAGCAGTTGAGTCCTTGCTTCTAAGACCGTCCCCTCTGAAGGGGTAAATAAACAACCTATCAATCAAGTTGGCCATACAGCTTTGAAGTAAAGAAAAATGTGAGGGAGTAAAGAGGGGCATGGACAGCAGATAAGACAAGCAAGGCGTCTTCTTTGATGGCTGGACAAGAAGAGGAGGAAGTGATGACTCTCAAGTTGGGGGTCAGGGCACCCGGGAAGAGGCAGGAACTGGAAGCACGTGCTCCTGGTGTGTTGAAGGGCAGGGTGGCATAGAAGCAGGGGTGGAGGCATTGTTTGGGAGTGGAGGGAATGAGAGAGGAAGTGGGAGGGGACGGGTCAGGAGAGGAAGTGGAGGGGACGGGTCAGGAAGAAGTAGGTGGTAGTGAAGGACAGACTAAGGCAGGATTTGGATTGTATTTCTAGGTAGGAAGCTTTGGGAAAATTTTGAGCAGAGCCAGAAAATTAGTGTATTAGCTCCTTTTCTATTGCTGTGTTAAAGCACCACAAACAAGGTAACTTATAGAAGAAAGAGTTTACTTGGGTTTGTGTTCCAGAAGGTTAGAGGACATCATGGCAGCAGGTAGCCGACTGGTGGCCGGAGCTGGAAGCTGAGAGTTCACATCTTGAACCACAAACAGGAAACAGAGTGGACTGGGAAAAGGCATGTGGCTTTGAAACCTCAAAATCTGCCCCTCCCACTGACATACTTCTTCCAGCAAGGCCACACCTCCTAAACCTACCAAAACTGTACCACCAACCAGGGACCAAGTATTGGAACATCTGAGCCTTTGGGACTATTTTCATTCAAAACACCACAGTCAGCAAGGAGGTGACAGCCTTGCTAAGATAGGATGTTTTTGTTTTTGAAACTAATTGGGCATTAGTATTCCTAAGAAACAGGAGACAAAAGAAGACAGGAGTATAAACCTGAGTTTTGCTGAGGGTGCATTAAATGTGATGTGCACAAGAGACATCCTAGAGGAAACAGTGACACTTGATGCCAGATCTGGGGAGGGGAGCAGTGACCAGAGTTACAAATTGAAGTTGTAACTGTGACTTGGTTTAAGCAGGATGGCTCAGGCAGAACAGTAGATGGATGAGAGAAGGGAGCTGAGGCCACCTGGCACCTCCTACTGTGACAAGGAGCCCCAGAGGGAGGAGACTGAGAAACAGTGGCTCATTCACAGGGAGAAAATCCCAAGAGCCGAGAGCGACAGCAGCTAAGGGGGGGAAAGCGTGTTAAGGTCGTGTTCGGCCGCGGAATGCTACCAAGAACCTAGAACAGGGACGTAGAAGCGGCCATTGGGTTTGCCATGAACCGGTGAGTGTGCAAAGTAGGCTCGTGTGGCACATTGAGGCTGGATGGCACAGAAGAGTCAGTGTGAAAGGAGGAGAATGAACAAATGGGCCAGGAAGAACTCCAGCAGGGAAGGCTTGGCTTGACACGGGGTCACGCGCATCATACCGAATCCTTACTATGTCACATGTTTCATGTATACTTAATTTTGTTTTCTCTTTGTGGTGCTGGGGATTGAACCCATGGACCCAGGTGTGTGAGGCAAGCGTTCCAGCAAATGACCTACCCCAGGCTGCATGCTCACCTTTGATAGGAGGAGCTACATTTTTCATGTAGTTTGGTTCATGTTCAGTGCCTAGAACAAATGGTTATTCAGCTAAGATTAGCTCTGGAAGAGGGAGAGAGCTGGGGGAGGGAAGGAGGGAGGAGAGAGAGAGAGAGAGAGAGAGAGAGAGAGAGAGAGAGAGAGAGAGAGAGAGAATGCACACACACACACACACACACACACACACACACACACACGAGAGCACGTATCTGCATCTGAGTGCCTGTGAGTGTGCGATACCTTGTCTTCAGACCCAGAGGGCTGGAAATCTTGCTGACAATCTGTTAGACATCAGGGATTTTTATCTCCAGATGGGTGCCCCATTTTTCTTCTTGATAACCTCTTACTAATGAAGAGCCTGGGATGGAAGTTCCATTTACAAATGGTGAATCATTAGAAACAGATTTGGAGGCAGGGAAGGATCTCCCAGCAGCGCAGCCTCACTTCTGAGGCACGCAGTCAGTTTTCTGCACACACGGGCCTGGAAGCAGATTTGTCAGCAGGAAGGCAACTCATCACACACATCCACTCCCACAACGCGGCCTCACTACAAGTCTTGTCTGAAAGTCTAAGGGCAAAAGGACAAACACCCCTTAAAGGTCACCCCGGAGCCCCAGCCACACCTCTGTCCTGTACCCCCCTCCTCAATAGCAACTAGGAGCCTAAATGTGGCCTTGATTCTAGCCTGCAGCTGCTGAGCTATGTGTGCCACAACTGCCCTCACAGCTGCCTCGCCCACCCCTCAGCCCCTTCCTGACTGTCCTCTGCAGAGACTGGCCCTCACAGCCTGCTTGTGCTTCCTTCTCAGGCCCTGTCTGGAGGTGAATCTATGGCATGGATCTACAGCGGACTGCATGACGGCGTGCTGTTTGCCTAGTTACTGAGGAGGGCAGGACAGGCTAGGGACTTCCAGAGGGAAAGAAGGCTCAGTGAGGACCTGAGCACCAGCCTATTGTCCCTCTGGTGTTTATGCTCTGCTCCCAGTCACTCCCAGTCTCTTCCTTTCCTGGCTCTTTTTACAGGAAACATTGACTCTCCCTGTCCCTTCCCTCCAGGTGAGTTGTTTTCTGTTGTTAATAACGGGCTGGAGGAGTTATATAGATAGGAGTTTATTTTGACCCACAGTTTGGGAGGTGCAGGGCCAAGGGACTGAAGTCTACATCTGCTGATGGCCTTTCCATTGGCAGAGCCCCATTATGGGGGATAAACCAGGATTCAGCTGTGGGGGCTCTAGGCTAGTGATCGTGTTTAGGCTTGGGAAGGTGGTTCAATGGGTAAAGAGCTTGTCATGTAAATAAGAGGACCTGAGTTGAAATGTCTGGGATCCACATAAAATGAGGCATGCAGTACATGTCTGCAACCCTAGTGCTTCTGAAGTGAGGTGTGAGGCAGAGCCAGTAGACTCCCTGGAATCTCACGGGCCAAGCAATGTGGCATGTAGTGATGAACAACCAACGGTCATCTCAAACACACACACACACACACACACACACACACACACACACACACACACACTACATAAAGAAAAGAAAGAAAGAGCTATTAATTCTGGCTACTTCTATAATCTTAGCACTTTGGAGGCTGAGGCAGGAGAGTCACTAGACTGAGGTCAGTGTGGGCTACACAGAGAGACCTTGTCTCAAAGACGGAAAGAAAGAAGCTAGGAAACCCAGCTAGCACACCCTCCTGCACCAGAGAGGCAGTCCCTGATGAGCAACCATCCATCCACACCCCTCTTTCTCTGTGCTCGGCTGTGTCTCTACGCCACGATTAAACAGTATCGGCTGAAATTTTTCTTTAAACATATTTGCCATTTCACTCATATATTTACTTGCTGTGGGATGGTTTTTGTACTCTGTGAATATGTGTTGTTTTCGTTGGTTGATAAAGCTGTTTTGACCAATGACAAGGCAGAATAAGGTTAGGCAGTACATTCAAACTGAAGACAGAGATGAAGAAGGGCAGAGTCAGGGGAGACGCCAGCAAGCCCTCACCCCAGAAGCAAGATATGAAAGTACCAGTAAGCCACCAGCCACGTGGTGATACATAGATTAATAAAAATGGGAAGAACTAGCTAATAATAAGCCTGAGCCATAGGCCAAACAGTTTGCAATTAATATTAAGCCTCTGATCTGTTATTCAGGAATAGGTGGATGGGAGAGATTCGTCTGTCTACATTTACTTATGGTTCAAATAAAATATAAACGCAAAAGAGGAGAAAACTCCAACCAAAGCCAAGTGTGCACAATAGCAAATCCTGTTGTATGCTTATTTATTAGAGGCTGTAAGCACACCTCCATTTTTAAAAGGTATTGTCAGATTTAATGAAGACACGCTAACCTCACACCAACGCCTTCTGAAGGATCCAGAGGGAAGAGCTGTCTACACAGCAGTGACCACTTAGCTGTACACTTGAAAACAACAAAAATTACGAGCTGTGTTATATGAATCATATTTTGATTCCATGTATTTAATACTGTATTGTATTTTGGTGTGGCTTACCATGTTTTCTTCCTTGTTTTGAAAACCTTATACAGATAAAAAGGTGTAGAAGTAACCGTCTTATTAAATAAGAAACACAGAGCCAATGCAGAGATGAAAGCCCAAGAGGTCAGAGCTAAGAGCCTTACCCTTCACTGCTGCAGCTAGCCTCTTCAGCCAAGAGACCTACTTCCTGTGTGTTTGTCTTTATATAGACTTTCTGTTCTGCCTTCTCATTGGTTGTAAACCCAACCACATGACCTCGTCACTGCTTGTCTGTACAGACCTCCAGGTCTTCTATGGTTGGTATTGAGATTAAAGGCGTGTGTCTTCATGCTGGCTGTATCCTTGAACACACAGAGATCTGCCTAGCTCTGCCTCCCAAGTGCTGGGATTAAAAGCATGCACCACCATCGCCCAGCTTCTGCTATGGCTTGCTATTAGCTCTGACCCCCAGGCAACTTTATTTATTAACATACAAATAAAATCACATTTCAGTACAAATAAAATATCACCATAAAAAGGTGTCACGTTTGTGAGGCTAGGACCCTCATGGTTTTGTCTCAGAGAACTATTCCTGGAACAAGATGGCAGCTACCATGGTTTGAATGTGATCTCTCCTCTAAGTATTCCCTCTAGAGGCTTGGTCCTCTGTGTGGTGACATCCAAGTCTGGGCCCATCAGCCCTAAGGTATGAGGCCTAGTGGGAGATTCTTAGGTTAATTAAAAGCATGCCACAGGAAGGGACTGTGGGAGCCCTAACTGTCTGTTTCCTGTTTGACCATGCCACGTGTTGTTATCATTAACACTGGGATGCTTAACAGAGTTGGCACAATGCTGTTTGCACCACCAGCCTTGAAAACTATGAGTCAAATAACCTCCCCTTCTTTTTATAGTTAGCTGGCTGCCAATATTTTGGTATAAGAGAGAAAACATGGACTAATATACCAGTAGACTTGGTAGTCTCAGGCAGTTTTAACTTTGGTCCTAGGGATTTCTTGAGCAGTGGAAGTAGGATCCACAGAATGCAGCCTCACTCCCAGAACTTTTATTTTCCTTCACATTTCCCAAACTTATACTATATTTGGACTTTAATAATTTACTTTGCTTTGCAGAGCCATTGCCTGCAAAGTGTTGCTGTGAGAATTACGTGGGAAAAGTCATGGGCCAGCCAGAGAAGGTCTTGTATGAAATACCTATTCCCCTTCTTCCCCAATATCTCTAACCAGCTGCACCCCACTGAAGAATAAATACCAAGGAGGGGAACTCATATTAATGCCTGATGAGTGATTTTATGCTGATATGGTGATTTGCTAGAGAGCCCTATAATCAAGAAATGAAATAATATAGAGACTCTGGAAAAGGGTTACTATTGTGCCAATATCATAAATAAGTATGTGAAGAAAGGAGGAGGAGAGGGAAGAAAGAGAGAGGAGGAGGAGGGGGAGGAGGGAGGAGAGGAGGAGGAGGGGGGAGAAGGGGGAAGAAGGGGAGGATGCGGGGAAGAAGAGGAGAAGGAAGAATGTGGGTGGGGAGGGGGGAGGAGGAGGGGGAGGAGGAGAGGTAGATTCTTCCGAACTCCATTTTCAAAGTCATTGGTGGTTGGAAGTTGACTCAGTATTTACATCAGGACACATTAGAAACTGTTTACACCCCTGTTGGCCCCTGCTGGCTCCTGCTGGTTCCTCTTCTACTACAGTTCTGTGCACTGGGGTTTGGCCAACTTGGTTTAATTAATTAATCTTCAAGTGAAACCAAAGCCTATTCAGAACATTTCCTTCTGAAACATCATCACTTCTGGTTCACTAGCATGTCACTGTTTTTGGTCATCATTATTCGTACTGTTGTGCTTGGCGGCGATCCTGGAAATACAATTTACTTTATGCTAAAACCATGTCTAAGGAAAACCTGTGACTCCACTGCAGAGTGAAATATGGCACCCACCCCTTACATTGTGTTCTCAGTTTTGGAGATACATCAAACTAGAAATGATGCAGTCTTTCAAACTTGAGGGCTCCAGTGTGGGAGGTACAGAACTTTCCATGCAGCAAACATGTCTCTAAATGGTTTTTCAGAACCAATCTTCTCCAAGAAGAGAAGCATAGCTAGATCTCTGGGACACAAAGAAAGCATTTATTTAGTATTAATTAATTTGTTTATTTACGACAGGGTCTCACAGAGACCTAGAACTCACAGAGACTTGTCTGCCTCTGCCTTCTTAGTGCTGGGATTAAAGTCACGCACGAGCACGCTCAGCCCTGGTTTTGTTTCTAAAGTGCCCAAGCTGAGTACTGTGGCTAGCAGGCTCCCCCGACTCCCGAGAAAGCAGAGCAATGTCTAACTGTGAGTGGAAGGAAGGACTGGCTAGTTAGTAACTGAAGCCCCATGAAGTGTCTTTTACAATGAGTTTCAGAGTTTGTTAAACAATCACAGCTGGTACAAGCACTTAGGAGATTGAGGCAGGAGGATTGCCACAAGTTCTAGGCCAACCTCAGCTACATAGTGAGTTCAAAGATATTTTGAGATAATAATGAGATTCTATTTCAAAAGACAAAACCAAAATTCCACACAACACGAAAAATGCCAAAACAGCAACCACTTTATAAGGAGAGTCTTAACTTCAGTGGCCAAGAGATGTTTATTTTCCTGTCCCTGGTCCAGAGGAATAAGATACTTTAGATCAAGAACTGTATGTTAAACAGAGCTAAGAGAGCTGCAGCTTCCTCTTCTAGGCTTTTCCTTCGAGATTTTAGCAATCAAAATTGCCTGGAGAACCTCATTCAAAAATCTTCCATTCCTGGCCTGACAAGATGTTCAGCAGGTAAAGGCAATTGCCGCCAAGCCCAGTGACCTGAGTTCCATCCCCTGGACCTACGTGGTGGGAGGAAAGAATTGTCCTCTGACCTCCATGGCATGTGCCACCCTAATATATAAATAAATGTAATGAAAAGATTAAAAAAATTTTTATTCATATTCCTTGAATATATTTTATTTTTAAATAGAACTCTATAAACGCCTACTGCTTAAAGTGGAACTGTGACTATTTGTACATGCCAGGCTGATATGAAATATTCTCAACTCTGTTTTTGGCCAGTCTCAAATTTGGCCTGTTCATGGGCCACCCCCTGTGTGTGAGCCCATCATAAACAGCCTATGCTGGCGTCGAGTTTGGTTAATCTGGACTCACTGAACAGGCATATCCCTAGATTATTGTTCGCAGGAATAGTTATCTGTAGTGGTGCCTGTTTGGGCCATGCCCTGAAGCACTGCCCCTAGTGAGGCAGCAGGTAGTTGTTACACCTGCCTGTGACCTTGAGGTACCTGCCCCTGTGGTGTGGCCACTGGGGGACCTTTAAGACCTGGGATGCACATACGCTCTCGCTCTCCTGGCTACCTCATGGTTTGAATGCTGAGATCTTGGACCAAGCAGATCAGTGTGGGACATAGCTCAGCTTTCCCGGACCCTAAGATAAACCTCCCGTGGTTGTGAGTTAACCCCCAAATAAATTCATTTGATCATTAATCTGTAGATTGCCAGTGATTTAATCTTAATAATTATCAATTCTAGGAGCCATGAAGACTCTGTAAAAGCAATAAGCTAACTGTCAAAAATCCTTTTTTAGAGTTCTCTACTCTCCTGCGCACTCAAAGCTCTGAGCTGGAAACACTGGCAGGGTGTTGTGAAATCCCTGTGTTGTACAAACAAGCAATTGTCTGGGCAGGCTTGGGGTTTCCTCATGGATAGGCCTGCCTGCCCCAGCATCTGAGTGTGGGGCCTGGGTCAGGGCCTCCTTCCTCCTAGGCTACAAGATCACATATTCTTGGGCAAGGTCTACTCACCTCTGGGAACAGAAAGCCTGAGCTGTAGCAGCCTGAAGGTTCTAGGTGATACTAGGAAGTGAAGCAGCCACCAAAGGCCAGAGCTGACCCTTCCTCCTTTGGCCAGCATGCGCAAACAACTCTCAAGGTACTATTGTTCTAGTGAGGTTGTCTCTTCTGAGAGGAGGCAGAACTCTCACACAAACCCAGAGGCAAGGTCCTAATACTCTTGCTTTTCCTGTAGGTCCAGAGGCACAGCATGAGACTACCCCACACTGGGTGACGGCCTGGTGACTTCCTTGGGCCCCATCTGTTTCTGAGGAGTCTGCACCAGCCTTTCCTCTCCTCAGGCCTATGCTCCTTTCTCCTCCAAAGAAGCAGAGTTTATTTGTCCTTGATGCACTGGTTTTTCTTTTTCTGTCCTTCTGTGGCTTTGCACAATTTTCTCTTTGTCCTCAGACATTTTGGGGGTACCCTGTAGCCAAGGCCTTAACAAACACATTTGTACTTTAGTGTAAATGGCTGATAAAAGACATTTCTCTTCCAAAGAGTAATTTGCTTTGGTGCAGGGCTTTTAAATTTCCTAAGGTGGGATTCCAGGTTGGGAGCCAGGTGGGATCCAGGAACCTTTTCATGAGGAGCCCCTGACGTATGCTCCTGAGGACAGCCCCCTCCAAGGTAGCAAGCTTGATAAGGGGAGCCCTGGCTGCTGGCTGTGGGAGGGGCCGGTGCCAAGGCTGAGCCTTGGCCTCCCTTCCATGGCTAGAGCAGAAATCCCCGGGACCCATCTGAAAAGCTTGAGGACAAGCAACAGCCTCGCTTGTCTCCGAAGAGTGTCTGGAGAACACTGCAAACATCACATTTCTGCGAAGCGGTTCATTATTTCACTATTGTCTTCAGCATCTGGTGTGATCGACACCTCTTAGATTTGAAGGATTCTTGAGTTTGCCCTGCGAAGACCTCAGTGAAACATCCAGCGTTCCCATATATAGGTTAGTTCCTGCTGACAGAACCTTTTAGTCTCGTCAGCCCTCAGCTTGTCTAAATCCGAAGTGTTTTCGATATTCAGGCGCTGACCTCTGGGTAAATGGAGAATTGTTACCACGCGGTGGTGAAATTCCTCCGGCTTGGAGCATACTACTATGAACACATCATTGCAAAATGAGATCACTGGGGCTGATGTCCGGGCAGGCAGCACCAGCTCCCATGGAAAGCCTCCCTTCCCCTGGATCTCACTCACTAACTGGACTTACAAGTGAGGCGTGACATCTCTCAAAGCAAACCCCACCCTACGGAATACTGTCAGCAAACTCCACATAACTGAAAACAGGGTCTGCATTCTCATTCCCCCCACCCCTGGCCCGCTGAAAAAGTTGTGGTGAGACTGTGCCAACTTTTCTTTTAGTCTAGGAGTTGAAAATTCACTGTGAATTTCATCTTCTACGGTGTGTGTGTGTGTGTGTGTGTGTGTGTGTGTGTGTGTGTGTAAGCACAGTCAGTGTATAATTAGATGTATATTTGTTTTCTTGACCATATTGAGCCCCTTCAGAACTATAGCTTTTTGTCGCCCCAGGACTTACATTTTGAGGGCTTCCTAAAAATCAGAACAAAATAAGAACAACAATAAAAACCCACCCACCCACCCAAACAAATCATGAAGTAGAAAATGAATAAAGATTCATTTCTAACCCTTATTTTGATGAATCAATGCCCCTTTTATTTCTGGAATTTTTGTATAGTTCCTAAAACATTGTTTAGAGATTCGTTTTTCTTTTTTGTATTTGAGTATTTGCCTACATGTATGCATGTGCTAGAAGCCAGAAGAGGGTATCAGATCACTCAGAGCTTGGGTTACAAGCAGCTGCGAACCACCATGTGGGTGCTGGGAGCTGAACCAAGGTCCTCTGCAAGAAGAGCAAGCGCTTTCAATGGCGGGGTCACCTCTCTGGTCTCTTCCCTAAACGGCCAAAATAATCCTGTTTATATTGCAGCACCAAGGAACCTCAGCAGCATTTGCTAAGCAAATGGAGCTACTGACAAAGGATTGAATATGGACCATTTACTCTTGCGTTCTGGTGAAATCATGACTTGGATCTAATAATTGGATAATGGCAGAAACAGGGCCATATTATCTGTGATATTTGCCTTTTAAAGTTTTTAATTTCAAGCCAGGTGGTGGTGGCACACGCATTTAATCCCAGTACACAGGAGGCAGAGGCAGGCCTGTGTTCAAGCCCAGCCTTTGTCTAGAGAGTGAGTTCTAGGACAGCCAGGGATACACAGAGAAACTCTGTTTTGAAAAAATAAATAAATAAATAAATAAATAAATAAATAAATAAATAAATATTTTAATTATTTAAAAAATTAGCTTACAAATGATAGGTTTTCACACTTATTTCATTTTGTCTAATTCTCCCTAACTTGTCTCTCCTCCTTATCTCTGGCAACTCTGTTTTTGTCCTTAGCATTCCTTGTTTCCACTTAATTTTATTATCTTCCCCACCCTACTCTCTCCGAGCCTCTTTATTTACTGGTCCCATTCCTGTTTCCTTTACCTGTGTTTCCTCCTACCTGGATATTTGTATTTATCAGTAAGAGGCTAGGATCTGTATATGAGAGAAAAAATACAATATTTTCTTTCTGAGCCTGAGTTACTTCAGTTAAAATAATGTTTCCCAGTTCTGTTACCTGCAAATTTCACTTTTCAATATATATGTACATAAATAAAATGTGTGATACATACATACATATCTCACATTTTTATTATTCACCTATCCATGGATGGACATCTAGACGGCTCTGTTTCTTTGCTGTTGTGAACAGAGTCGTGGAAAGTGTGGATGTGCAAATGTCTCTGTAGGAGGACATGCATCTCTTGGGTGTCACCAAGGATGGAATCCCATCCCTGCAGACCAGAGGCAGAGACTCCTCTGCTGGTCAGGG
Source organism: Peromyscus eremicus (assembly GCF_949786415.1). Classification (NCBI taxonomy): domain Eukaryota; kingdom Metazoa; phylum Chordata; class Mammalia; order Rodentia; family Cricetidae; genus Peromyscus; species Peromyscus eremicus. Next base: position 1,810,409 of record NC_081435.1, read on the forward strand.
AGAAGCCACTGCTCGGAAGTGAGCTTCTTTTGCACAAAGCCACATGACTGGCCACTGGGGATCTTTAGGACCTGAGGTTTGCCTCTACCCAATATTGAGCAAGAAGCCAGGAGGCTTGTGGACACAAGAAACTGAATTTTGCCAAAAACCATACGTGCTTGAAAGAAGCTACCCTTCTTTGGAAAGAATACAGCCCAGTTGATATCATTGGTTTTTGGGGACAGTGTCCCGTGTAGCCAAGGCTGGCCTTGAGCTCACAACCTCTGTGAGCCACTGTGCCTGGTGCATTGTTATCTAAGTGAAGTTTCCTTTCTGTAAAATAGGCATGTAAGTGATCCTTTCTCAAAGGGTTTTTGGGAAGATTAAATGAAATGATAGGAATGTCCCAGTGCCATGTCCCAGATGTAACAGACAAGTGAGTCTTCATTTCTGGTGGCCCTGGGCCTACTGCAGAGGACAGCCAAATAGAATACTGCCCTCTCTCCTTCCATTCAACAGCTTGTTCTATGAGATTGGTCTGTACCTGTTAGTGGCTGTTGCTCTAATTGCTTGTAATCAACACAGCTATTCTATTAATAATATTATTAAATATTAATAGATTATTATTATATATTCTATTAATAATATTAATATTATTATATATTCTATTATATTCATTTTACTTATACAAAAACTTAGGCTATGAGGGAGCACCTGGCCTAAGAGCAGAGTGAGAACTGAAGGACAGATCTGCTTAGTCCTCAAAGTGAAAATAAACTAGGAAGGGAGTTTTACACTCACCTTAAGTAGGCAGGTTTCTAAACCATCAACACAAACAGCATGCTTGGAAATGGGGCCTTGAGGAAGTGAGCACAGTGGCTTGGCACAGTAGGTGACGGGAAGAGGAAAAAGAAAACACAAGCTAAGTGACATTTTTGGTAAACAAGCCCATTACACAAGATATGTTTAATTCCTCTTCTGTATTTTACAAGTAATTGTGATTTTTATAGTGAAACGGCAACACTGGGTTAGAAGTTCTCATTTCCTGACTCAGATGGAATGTAAGGAGAGCCCAAGACAGCCATGAATGTCTGATTTCTGTGGGGCCCCCAATCAGAGGCAGGCAGACACAGTTACAAAACCCCAGTCTGGAGGTGGTAGGGAGGCTGGGATCCGCCAGTCTCTCTCTCCATCTGAGGGAAAGAAGGCAGCAAGCCCATTGGGTGAAGTTGTGCCAGGGTCACACACTCTGATTGTGTGCCAGCTTGTCTCCTGGCTTGACTCTGGAACTCCAAGGCCTTCTGACAACGTTTCTTACTTTTAGTGCCACACCAGACTGACCTTGCAGCCCCAGAGTTGCCTGATGAATACAGTCTTGTTTGAGCAACACAGTTATTATTTTAGAGCTGAGGAATTAGCTTGGTAGTACATCTTACAATTGGGATTGATGTGGTTGGTGTCCTCGGTAACGATGACAACAATGAGGAGGGTCACGACAGGTAACACAGATAGACTTGCAAAGGGAATCGGGGCACTGAGAGGCATTGCGGATAAACAGTTGAGAGCCCAGCCTTATAATTCACATGCCCAAGGTTAGATTCTCAGTCTACTGCTCACTAGATATGTGATTTGGGGCAAGTTACGTTACATGCCCCAATTTCTTCCTCTGTAAAGTGGAATTAATTAGAGAACCCACACCACAATGTGTTGAAAAGTTTTTGTTACAGCCATGTATATGTGCATATACATATAAAGCGTTTATGTCCACATGTATACATATGCACACACTTCCCTGTTCCTGTGTGTGTATATACAGGAAATGTCAATCTTTAGGACAGTAGGAGTAGATGTAGCAGAGGCTCATCTGTGACATGTTCTTTGAAGAGTTGACCTTGTTTCATCTTTAGAACAGCTTGAAGGCATCTCATTTCCTGTTTCACACATAAGAAAACTGTAGTTAGAAGTTAAGTGACAGGATACAGGTCAAACGCTGATGGAGACAGGATTTAAACCCTGGGGTGTCTAATATGAAAGCCTGATATTTATCATGAAGAAAAAGAGATTGACAGATACCATCCCTAGCACTTTTACCAGAAGTTCTACCAAATGCTCAAATATTTGTCTATTTTGTTTGACTTTTAGAATCTCATGTAGCTCAGGCTGGCCTCAAGCTCCTATGTAGCCAAGGATGCCCTGGAACTTTTGATCCTCCCTTTCTTCCTCTTGACGACACTGCTATACCAAGTTTATGTGTTGCTGAGATGGAAACCCTGGCCTTCATGCATGCTGGACAAGCACTCTACCAACTGAGCTCCATGCCCAGGTGGTGCTCAGGTCTGAGCATGCACTGATTTACGGCTACTCCAGAAGAAATCAGAATGTTATACATGACGCCTAGATGCATGGCACTGGACACATGGATTTTATCACCCACAGAGAAAGGTAGATGCTGTTCCCTGGGAGGAAGTCTGCCTCCAGATGTGAATTCTCTTCCATCTTCCAGAGTCTACAATGATGGTAATAGTTACTGCCATCAAACCCCTGATATAAACAAACCTCAGGGAGGAGTGATGGATCTCGGCTCGTGGCTACTGAGGGTTCAGCCCACAGTAGCTGAATGAAAATGAGGAACGATGCTCCTAGGTACAGCTGAGGAGAAGGTTTCATTGTATATATGAGGGAGAGAACAGACAGAGGCATCTGGAAGGGTCCGACTGAACGTGGTCAGAGGAATAGACTGGGCCCTGAGAGGAGAGAGTGGGGGAGCAAGAGAGGAAGAGAAGAGAGAGGGACAGAAAAGGTGGCCAGGAGAGGAAGAAGAACCAAGAGAGGAGAGAAGACAGAGGGACAGGAAAGGTGGCCAGGGGAGGAAGAAGAACCAAGAGGAGGAAGAGGAACGAAGAGAGACATGGCCGAGCGGCTGGGCTCTAGAGGACTCAGAAGCTGGGGAAGGAAAGCCCAGCCCCCGGGCTGAAGAGGTTTAGGGTAAGGGCGGGTGGGAAGTGCTGGGAGGAGCCAGGAGAGCCTGGTGGCCAGTGTCTGCTTTGACATGTTAATATAGGCTCCTCAGCCATTTGTCCCAGGTTTCTTTGGGACAGTAGCTTGACCTCATGTGACATTTGGACAGAACACGGCAGCACCAGGGTTATGTCAGAGGGGACACTATTTCTCTCATAATGGACAGGAAGCAGAGAAAAAGAGGGAGAAAGACTGATAAAGAGGTCCCATGTATGTGGGGGTGGGATGGATGATGACTGGGGTCCAGGAATGACTTCCAAAGGCTCTCCTGTGATCTCCTTCCTCCAGCAAGGCCCACACTCCAACCTCAGCACTTAGCACACAGGTAGCTGCAGATCAAGCACACAAACATACAGAACTATGGCATACAGCAGACCCCAATGGTAGCATCAGGGAACAGCGAAAATTTGATCAAGTTGCAATGTGGAAAAGAACGGTGACTCAAACTGCAGCTCTGTGCTAACTAGCTGCATTTAGTTCACCTGCTGGGGCTCATTAGTGCAGGGAGTTTAACTCACTCCCAAGAGAGGTTGCTGTAGTTGAGAGAAGGCTCACAGGCAAGCGGCAGATGCCCACAGGCAAGAAAAGCGTATCTCATGGATGGCCATGCTATGGTACACGGTGGTCTGGGCATAGGGTGTGTATGGGGAGGTGAGGATCAAAATTCCCTGTCTTACGCCAGCTCATGGTGGAAACTAGCTGGGTCTGTAAAGAGATGGGGCTCATCAGGCAGAGAGCAGGAGAAAGGCAGCCATACAGGATTGACTGTCTTTGCTTAGGTGTGGCAACTGGAGAGGCGGCGAGGTGGGAACTGCAGGAAGTCTGGTGTGGCTGGAGTCAAGGGTGGAGGAAGAGAGAGGACGTGGGTGGCAGTCAGGGTAACCGACAAAGGCACTGGGTCACACTGGCACGGGCCTGGTGTTTGCATGTGGACTGCAGCTCCAGGAAGGAGCGGGCTGTCACTGGTTGGGGACCCTGTAAAGACAGAAGAGGGAAAGCCAGAGAGAGAGAGAGGCTAACTGGGAAGGAAGTAACAGTGAAAACGAGAGATGATGCAGGCTGGACTGGGGCGTTGGGGTGGAGAAGAGTTTGAGGATGGGAGGGAGACTGTGGTGTAGCTGTAAGGACTCCTCCGAGGTCAAGGGAAGGAACCTGTGAAGAAGGGCTCAAGATTTCTACCATGGGCAGCCAGATCCTTGATTCAGCAGGAAGTTCAAAAGGTGTGTTGGTAGGAAGAAAAGGCAATGCTGAGTTTGAAGGGATGTGGGGCCACCCATGCACAGTGTGTAGTTCTTGTTAATTTTGACTCCATGTTGGAAGCAATCAATGGAAACACTTGGATTTGTTGGTTTTCAGCATGAGGAATGGCGCAGACATGAGAAAGTGGTGCTGGGATGCAGAAGGTGGGGGGTGGAGACTCAGACTTGGGGGTCTCCTTTATAGGAACTGCAGTAAGACCTGGAGGCAGCCACTTGATGTGAATAAAATAGGCTGTGAGTGTGCCAGGCACGGGAGGAGACCTGTGGAATGGTGGAGGTTGGCACAAAATCAGGAGAAACTGAGGGTGCCGGGTGGTGTCAGATGTCACCAAGACACTGCTTAAAAGGCACTTGGAAAAATAACTGCTAGTTTTCTTAGTAGAAACCCTAATGAATCCAGTAGAGTCATCTAAGATCATGGGCTCATCACATGAGGTAGGGACCTGGAGGGGAGGTTTCGGAGAACACAGGAAGTGATTTATAACAGTTATAAAGACTGGGCCCAGAGCTGGGAGTTGAGTATTATAACATTCACGTCATGGGTGATTTTACAACATCCTGTCACATAATTCTGGAAGCTAGGAAGTTTTTGATTATGCCAGAGTCGTTCCTGGTGCTGATGTGCATGCCGAGGGTGCTGGATGTGGGTGCACTGTTGAAGGTATGTGAAGAAGTGCTTGGAGTGCACAGCTCTCGGCTCTGAGCAACGGAATATGAATGGCTTGGGTTGGGGTGGTGAACAAGACACGGGGAAGGAAGTAGAGGCTTTGTTTGTCTACAGTGAGAGTTCAATGTGGACACATTCGCATGACAAGTTCATGGCTAAATGTTGGCATCTGACCTGAGAGGCCACAGGGAACCATGGCAGATTTCTGAGACATAGTCATCCAAACAACAGCATGCATGGAACCAGGGCATATGTTCAGGATGTTAGAAGTGGCCTGTGCCTTGTCTGCTGTACTCACACAGTGTGACAAGAAGCTGCTGGTTGGGGTCCAAGAAATTGAAGACAAGGCCTTGGTGAGCCTCACTGACACCGTGCTCAATTCACACACACATACAGTCATTATGCCTGGAAAACCAGGGGTCACCTGGGGGGCCAGCTGAAGATGTGGCCCCTCTGCTTCCAGATTCTGAAACAGCGGTTAGACACAATTTGCTACCCTCCGCTGAGACCTTGTTCCGCATATTTGCCAGGACCGTGCTGTGCAATTTCCATTCTTTTTTTTTTTTCATTTTTCTTTATTAAGAAATTTTCTATTCACTCCACATACCACCCACAGATCCCCCCTCCTCCCTCCTCCCACCTCCCAGTTCTCTCTCCCAAGCCACCCCGCATCCCCACATCCCCCAAATCAAGGTCTCCAATGGGGAGTAAGCAGAGCCCGGCACACTGAGCCTAGGCAGGTCCAAGTCCCTTCCCACTGCACCAAGGCTGTGCAAGGTGTCACACCACAGGCATCAGATTCCCAGAAGCCTGCCCATGCACCAGGGACAGATCCCGATCCCCCTGCCTGGGTGCCCCCCAAGCAGTTCAAGGCAAACAACCGTCTTCCGTATCCAGAGAGAACTTCCCACACAGTGGCTGCTCCAGGTCCTGGACCTAAAGAGCCTATGTCTGGAAGGCTCACCACTGTGCATTAACTTTTAACCTCCTCCATTCACTGCTGCAAGACCCATGTAGCTTCATTGCTATAAAAGAGAACACCGGGCTTCTACAATCAGTAATGCCACAACTTTCTTGAGAGACCCACTTTGGAAGGGGAGGCTGTCAGGGACCCTGGATCTAATATGGCACAACAATCTTAAATATTCCAGACAGGAAAAGTTTTTTGTCAAAGCCTTTGACAGTTTAAACTTAGAGCTTCGACAAAACTTTTAAACTTTTAAACTTTGAACTCATTTGAACCTCTGGTGATTTATGAATTATTAAATGTACCACTGCAAAACCACGGACTTTCTCTTTCTACTTAAAAGCAACTGAGAAGAGGTGGCTGTGGAGGACACAAGAAGAAGGCCAGGATGGGGGTTATCAGAGTCCTGTTCCTTCTGCTTGACTAAAAGCCAAATCTGGAGAACAGTTCAGAGACAAAAGACCCAAGCTGAGATGCACTGTGTGGAAGAGGAGAGAGATTCGAAAGAGAAAAGACTGAAATTAGTTACAAGATAGATGTGGCTGGAGTTGAGGTTGTGTGTACATGAGATGGTATATATACAATAGGTATTAGTGGTAAAATACACATCACATAAATGTTACCATCTTAGCCACTTTAAGTGGACAGTTCAGTGACATTAAGTACATTCACGCTATTGGACCATCATTACCATTTAGAAGTCTGCTCTCTTAAACACCACACTCCCTTCTTCTCCTTCTAGCTCTTCTAACCACAGTTCTTCTCTTTTTTTTGTGTGTGGTACGTGTGTGTGTGCGTGTGTGTGTGTGTGTGTGTGTGTGTGTGTGTGTGTGATATGATGTATATGAATGCAGAGACCAGCAGGCCATCAGGTGTCCACCCTATTGCCATGCAACAAGATATCCCACTGAACCAGAAGCTCACTGTTTCAGGAGACTATCTGGCCAGGGAGCTCTCAGGACCCATCTATCTTTGCACCCCTCAATGCTGGGCCCACAGGCATGTGCATCCATGACCAGTCATTCATGTGGGTGCTGGGATTTGAATCGAGGTCTTATAAAACAAGTACTCTTACCCACTGACCCATCTCTTTAGACTCCATCGTTCTTTTTGTTTGTGTGAATTTGACTCTTTCAGGTATTTCATATAAGCAGAATTATGTACCTATGTGCACCTGTGTGTGTATGCACACACATGCCTGTGTTTATATGAATGGCTTAGTACACATATGGAAACATTGTGTGATTGTACTCATATAAAGTATCTCACATAGTCAATATACTTTAAATCTATTATTAACTAAGTTCACAATACATCAATGAGATGAAATGGAGGATATTAGGTATACACAACAACAACAACAACAACTGAGGTCTTCCCTGTTTTTCACATAGAATTAAAAGAATAGTGAAAAATATATATCTAATCAAACTCATAGGATGACAGCAAGAGTGTTGTTTAGGATATTGGGCAAGGAAATACTGGAAGATTTCAGAGTTAAATGTCTAGTCAAATTACATACATGGTAAGTATTTATTATCAAGATCTATTTTATTTTCTAATTGAGACAGGGTCTCACTGTAGCTCAGCTGATCTCAAATCTGCTATGTAGCCAAGGATGACCTTGAATTCCAGATCCTCTTGCCTCTACCTCCTGTGCTGGTATTACAGGCTGTACCACCACACCTGCTTTGATGTGGTACCGGGAATTAAACCCAGGGTCCCTTGCATGCTGAACAGACACTCTATCCAACGAGCTACATCCCTATTCCCAAAATATTGCATCATTTCATTTGGTGAGTGTGGTTCTGGGGACCAGACCCAGAGCCCCACATGCCAAGTCAGCACTCTTCCTTTGAGCAACATCCCATGACAAATTTATAATAAAAGGGGCAGGAAAGGGTGTTAGTAAGGAAAAATCGGGTTTTCCACGCACTTCAGACACAATCACAAGGTGGGCAGAGTGAGTCCAGCTAAGAAAGACACAGTTTATCTTGGGTTTTTCAGAGATTATATTTCCTTCAAAACCCCCAGGAGCCTGGAATCTGGTTTGAATGTGTCTGTGCTGCGTCCAGTCTGGTGGCTGCCACAAGTCTAACGAACAAGGGACCCCAAGCCTGGCTCCTGCTTGGAGCTGGGGCACGTGTGAGAAGAGGTGGCTTACCCCTGGAAGATTTTACTACTCTCTGTTAGTGATTCTCAAGCCTTAGTTCACAGACAAGCCCTTCACCACACAGCGGGAAGTGTAAACTCTCCATAAATCTTCACTCCTGCAGGGGAGTGGCCAGCCATGCAGGAATCACGGAGAGAACCCACCAGCTGAGTCGTGTGCACATTTTTCTTGTACATATTTTACATTAAGGCATCTTGGCACCTGGGAGATGCAGCCCAATAGCTGGCTAAATCCACAAGGCTTGTTTCTTAAATAACTTCCACTGTTAGCAAAATGTGAACAAGCCCTGGAAAAGTGTGGTGCCCAGGCAAGAATTAGCCAAGGCTGTTCAAAGAGGTGGCTGTGCTGGGTGAGCACAAGGCGGGCCCTCAGGGGAAGGGTGGAACAGCCCCACAGACAGCTTGCTCCATAACCCAGAGTGTGGCCTGTCTAGTACTTTACCTCTTGGAGAACGCCTGCTTTCCTGCCGTTGGTGTGGGGAGGGTGAATAGACTCGCCCAGGAGTTGCATAAGTTATTGTTGGATTTCTCCAGTTCTTCCTGTCCTGGGTGTATGTGCACACCCTCAGAGTGACTGCATGTCTTGGACAGCTGCCATGTCTGTGTTGGGACATTGGCAGCAGAGAGCAAGGCCGGAGGAGAGCTGGGGGAAGAGTGGGGTTCCTCTCTCTCTCCTGGGAAGATGGCAAACGCCGAGCAGCTCGGTGTGCAGCAGATGCTGTGTCTCAGAATACTGGATGAGAGCCGGCGACACTTCCCACTCAGGGTGGGGCTGGGCAGGTGACAGGAAAGAAGCCAGGTGGGAAGCTCACTGTGTCCAAAGATGGAGGCTCAGGAATGAGCTCTTGGTCCCCACCATCACAAGCCAGCTTCCTCAATAGGGCAAGAATTGCCTTCCTCCCCTCAGGGAAGTGACATTTCTAAAGCAAGGACTGCTTTTGTTCTGCAGTGATGCAGGATCTGTGTGTCACGACCATTTCACAAGTCCCTTGGCTTAGTGGGTGGATGTCCCTGAGATGTGGCTACCAGTCTGTTGCTGAACTCTGTTCCCATCCCAGGGAAGAAGCCCACGGGGGAGGGATCAGTTCCTCCCCTGTCACCCCCTCAGCTACCATAGCTTGAAGTTATAAATTATTGTCTCTGTGGATAGTGTCTCTCCAAAATTTGTGTTAACCTAGAACTTGAAAATGTGACTTTATTTGGAAACAGAATCTTTGTGAATGGAACTATAAGCATCCTGCAGTGTGAAGACTGATCCACGTGCCACTCGATGCATCCTGTTGGGAAATAAAAGTGTCAACCAGGAAAAGCAGATCCTGGCTAGACCTTGGAGGATCATTCATTCCCATTTAAACAGATAGAACGTACAACTTTGCTCTAAATGCAAGAAATATAGATGAAGATTTTTAAACAATGAATATTTTAGATCCAGGCCGATTGTTTTTTAATCTCTCTGGCTCATAGAATCAGATTAGTGTCCATTGTTGGTTCAGGACATGTTTTCATCTATGATTCATGTGTGGCCTATACCATAAAATCACATTACAAAACTCATGGAGCCACCACACAGCCTTAGAGCTTGGATACTGACGGTAACCCACAGTGACCTTTTCCCCTCCTTGTACATAAGCACCCACTGGGGCTGTGTCTTCATCAATTCTTCCTTAAAGAAACGCTTTTGTGGTAGCTGCATCTGTGGCCACAAGGACTTCTGTGGTCTAGCATTCTGGCCATTTCTTCCACATGAACACACACTACAGTCGCTTGTATGCTGCGCACAGACACATTGAGCCTCCTTTGCTGTTCCTCAGAAATGCCAAGCACACCCTGGCACCCTGCCGCCTGCCGCCCCATTTCTGTGCTGCCGTTTTAACGGGACGGGACTCCTTGGGCCATCCAAGTCCGCTGTCTCCCAGCCTATCGTCGAAAGTAGTTCCCTAGCGTTCCTCCACAGAATAGTTAGGCATAGTTACTATCGGATCCTCCTACTGTGCTGTGAGCTTCAGGAGAGTGGGCGTCTGTGTGTTTGGTTGGTTTGGTTTCTGCTGTGTGGATGCTGGAAATTGGACCTAGGTCTTTTGGAAGAGCAACCAGTGCTCTTAACTGCTGAGCCATCGCCCCAGAGCCAAGAGGTCTTTTATATTTTGTTCATTTTTCTTTTCTTTCCTTTCTTCCTTCCTTCCCTTTTCTTTTATTTCCTTTTCTCTTTCCCTTCCTTCCTCTTCCCTCCCTCCTTTCCTTCCTCTTTTTTTTTCCACCTGAGAAATGGTCTCATACCCTATCTCAGGCCTGGAATTCACTAAGTAACCCAGCTTTACCTCAAATTCTCGGAGATCCTCCTGCCTCAGCCTTCCGTATGCTGAGATTATAGGCATGAGACGCTATGCCGGGTGTGTCTTGTCTATTACTATCCAAAGCCCTAGTACTAGGCACGTAGTTGTATCTATTAAGTTGACTTGCATATTTCTCTTAATGGACCATCATCTTTTATGCAGCCTTTACTTGTCATCAACATGCTGGATGTGAAGCTGTGAAGAGGCTTGCTTTTCTTCTGGAGTTTAGTTTTTTTTTTTTTTTTTTTTTAAACCCTGGAACAAAAAGCACCCATTCAGCAGCATGGTCTGTGTGTACACAAGTTGCCACAGGGGTTGTGGCAGTAAAGAAGGATTTCCTGGTGGAGAGGACACTAACCTGAACCTTGAAGGGTGAGCATACTTCACCCAGGAGCCATTGTAAGTATAGCCATGTAGGAGAAGGACTAGCAGGGCAAGGCAGAGATGAGGGAGAGGACCATATGGAGGGTCCTTCTGCAGACTGCAGACAGGGTGTGGGATGAGGGAGGGCTGAAGATGCAAACAAAGCAGGGGAGTGAGTTATGACAGGTTGGGGTGACCATTTCCCTGCTCAGACCTGTGGGAGCACTTCCACAGAAGGAGAGCACCAGCTCAGACCTGTGGGAGCACTTCCACAGCGAGAGAGCAGGGGATTTGAGCCTGTGCTGTCACCACAGGATGCAGGGTAAAGGACAGGTTTGGAGAGAGAGTATACTAAGAGTACTACTACAGGAATTGTGTTGAATTTTCATGATACAGAGAAAGAGCTGTCAATCAGAGGAGAGCACTTTGATGGAGACAATGGATTCTGAGGGGGATGTAAACAAGTTCTGTTGTAAACGCAAGCTTAGTAAGCTGAGTTTTGGGTCTCTGTGATGTATAGATGACCCAAAGTTGCTCAATGGGCTAATGGTACCTATCTGTTTCACATCACACCTGTATACACGAGCCTTAATGAATGGGCTTGATGATGAGGACTTAACCATTGCGGTTGATCTTCAGCGTCCATGAGGGATCCATTTTAGGACTCTGCAGGTATTGATGTCTGTCGATGCTCAAGAGTAATATGTACATATGACCTGCGTATATCCTCCTATATCCTTTAAATCATCTCCAGATGACTTGTAACCGCTGATACAATGTAAATACTATGTAAATCACTGTTACACTAAATTGTTTTTGGAGTAGTGACAATAAAAAGTCAGTACGTGTTCAATACGGGCATAGTTGTCAGCATATTCTGGATTCGTGGTTGGTTGGATCCTCAGACGTGGGCTGGAGGGCTGACTAGGAAACCTTACAAAAAGCCCTTCTTAGAACTCATGTGTGAGTAAATGGGTCAGGCTAAAACATAGACTTTTAACCCTTTCAAAACCGAGTGTTGTAGGAGTCAGGTGCTCTCCCTCAGCTGGCAACTTCATGTCCAGGAGAGGAGAGAACTTTGGACCGCTCAGACTTCATAATTTTCGTGTAGCTTATCATATATAGAGTGACAGTGCTGGGCAAAATCTGATACCAATCCTTTTCTTTTGGATAAGGGTTTGCAAGAGTCGCGGGGCTGACTTCATCTCCAGATCATCCATTCTGGCTTCATCAGTGGGGGCCTGTGGTCTCATTAAGTAAAATGGCTCGTTCAGTACTTTGTGCCAGTCACTCTGTCCCTCTATTTCCATCCTCAGGTCATCCCATACTCTTGCTCATATCCTGCCAACCAGCATGCCCTGGAGACAGAGGTGAGCAGAGGGACAGGAGGGACAGTGGTGAGGTAGAACTCACTAGTGAATGCTGGGCATGTAGGTGAGGGAGAGTCTGGAGTCCTGACTGCCCCAGAGGGTGGAAGTTAACCAGGCTACAGTCGAAGGCTGAGGCCAGGTGTGCGATGATGTAGCAGCGACTGAAGATTTCCAGCTCACCGGGTTCCTCAGCAGTTTGCTGTGTCATTGGGTAGCTCACTTAGCTCTAATGGCCGGGCTATTGTGTGGGCACACTTCTTTTCAGAAGGGACCCAGACAAAGGCTTAATCCCTGCGCTTTCACTTTCAAACACAAGGGCTTTTGTCTGAAGATCTGCATGCAAATAATAACTTTGGATCAGTTAAACAAATCCCCTTGGAACCCATCAGGGCCTGTGTGTGTGTTTACAATTTGCCGAGGCTGCGGAGAAGATAAAGCCAAAGGAGATGTCTTGTTGGGGGTGGGGGTGGGGTGAGAGTGCGGGTGGGGGCTCCACTCAGGCACTCCTCGCCAGGTGACAACACCTGGCTTTGACTCCTTTCAACACATGTGCCAAGCAGGGATACTGATGAGGATCAGGAGGGGCATCCGGGGATGGAGATTGGTGGAGAGAAAGGGACACATGATGGGAGAGAAAAGAGCAGGGGACAGGCATCCTGAGGTGACTCCCAGGTACTTCCCTCATGGTCCCTGACATCTGGGAGTAAACACAGAGAAGGAAAGGAAGGAGGAAAGAGTCACTCTAAGTAGTTCCAGGGAGCTGTTTCCCTAGCCAGCCAGTTCTCCTAGAGCCTGCACTTCAAAGGCTCCCCAGTCGCCTGTCAGCTGCACAACTGCTCTCCACTGAGGTAAAATATTGCTGGGATGGTGAAGCGCAAGTGTTGGAAGGAGGAGGTGATAGCGCTAAGCCAAGGGAAGAAAGGAGATGGGGAGTGATACTCCAGGAGGGAGACGTGCTTAGGGAGCAGCGGGACCATTTTGGCCTGAGCCTGGAAGGTAAAAATATCCTAAGAGGCAAGCTGATGTCTTCTGGCTGAGAGATGAAAGCTGGTGCATTTGGAAGGTTGTCACGACCTATTTTAAAAGGCAGCCATCCTCCAAATGGATGCACAGTCACCAGTGAGTGGGATTGCACAAAGCACGTGGGGTGAAATAGCAGAACTGCAGGCAAACACGGCGGCGTCCATGTGAGCTAGTGGAAGTGTGTGCACGCACACGGTGGTTTGGGTTCTTCCCTCCCGAAGATTAGTGATGGGCGGGTTGGGCAGGCATGGAGGCCAGCGCGATCTGAGGCTCATAGGAGTCCTTTGGACATTCGATGGGATATTCAGAGATCAACACCCGCTCTGTGCAGAGTCCACTGGTGAAAGGGCAGACCGTCAACTGCTTCACTCAACATGGAGAAGTGAGCCTCAGCAAGAACACGTCTTGTGCGCTGGAAAAATGATCAAAGTAATAAAAAGGCCACTGAAATGCCCAGAATCCAGGACTGTGGCATTTTCAACCAAGACGAAAAGACAGACTAGCAGGGTGATGAGCCCAATCAAGTAAAACACCCCCAAACGAGGGATGGTGACCATTAGATCACTTCCACAGGGAAATTTAGTTGTGGTTTGGGCATCATGGGCCTTATTGGAGCCTCTCTAAATTTGAACTACAGAGCATCGATGACATCAGGATGATGAAGGCCTGATGGGAGCAGCCCAGAGCCCTGTGGGGAAGGCTGGACTCCCAAGGACTCATTTCAGCCTCTGACTAATCAGTTCTCTGTCCTAGCTGCTTTGCTCTGCTTTTACTTAAATCAACTTTCTCTTGAAGTCAATTGATGGATTTGGTGACGTCACCAAGAGTCAGAGGACTTGGATGATGTCACATTTGGTAAGGCTTAGTCTGGATGACGGATGTGGCAGTTCGTATTGGAAGTCAGAAGCACGGGAAAGTCAGAGGCACTGGAGGTGCAGGGTCTGTAAGACCCCAGGGAGGTCCTAGCTCCTCTGCCAATGGGGAACCAGGAGAGAAAAGAAATGATCAGGTAGTGGTGGCTGAACCTGTGCTGCAGAGGACCCAGGGAAGCCCTCAGAGATGAGTGGGCAAGGTTTCCATGATAAGCATCCCCGCCCTCAGAAAGCAGTGCTTTGAGGGGCCGTGAGGCGAGTGTTCCAGCATTAGGCTCTACCTCAGCCGGAGAGGAAAAGCCTCCTCATTGTGTCCTGTTGACCAGCTCTCAGGTGGGGGGTCCTGGAGGTCACTTCAGAAGGGACAGTCAGATGCTCCAGCTTCCCACTCATACCTTTCTCAGAGGTGGCAGGACCCAGGCCCTACAGATGTTTGTCGCTAGAGGTGCCTAGCACATTCCTGCTTGAGGGAGCACCTACTATGCAACTCATGACCTTGTGGAAGGTCATCCTTGCTAGAGACAGGCACACTCTTATTTCCAACCCATAGTGTCATCTCCAGCATGTGCCCAGGTATCATCCTCATCAAAACCAGAGAATGACCGGAGTGATGGCTAAGTAATTAAGAACGCTGGCTGATTTTCCAGAGGACACAGGTTCAACTCCTAGCACACACGCGGAGGCTTACAATTGTCTGCAACTCACTTTCCAGGGGATCTGATGTTCCCTCTGGCCCACACAGGCACCAGGTGTTCATGTGATACAGACATCTTTTTCTTTCCAATTTTCTTTTTGTCTTTCGGCAATGCATTCTGCCAATCCCCATGCGCAATGTGCTGCCCACATTCCCATGTTATACACAAGTGCCCACCTGTGTATGCATAGCTTCCATGTCCTGTCCCCAGAGAGCTCAGTTCTGACTGCTGACGTGGGGTATATAAAAGACCAAAGGCTCAGGGATACAGATAATATCAGGGTACTTTTTCCTGAGTACAGGGTCATTCTACAGCCAGGCATCTCACAGAGCCACCAGTAACAGTGAATGAATAGAAGAGAAAGGGGCGGTTGCTATCCATGAAGAGGTGCCTGGCTTTTGGTGCAGGATGAGATACAAACAAAACAGCTATGTGCATTAAAACCAAACCAAACCAAACCAAGCCCTCAAAGAGAGAAGGCTTGAAACCCCACCCATTACAGCTGTGCTGGATCCTTGAGCATCTCCATCCCAGAGCTGAGAAGTCCTGGAGGGCCAGCTAACTTGAAGAGATCACACTCTGGCACCTTCTCACCATTTCCCATCAGGGTGTGTGGTACCCTGCCTGTCTCTTGTGTGCAAGTGGAACCATTCAAAGCAAAGATGAGATCAAATGAGTGGTAGAGAGCTTGGCACACATGGACTCTTCAACACAGGATAGACATCCATAATCCAGACCTGCCTGGGGAACTCATTCTCCTCAACCACTGTTTCATGACTTTTATTTATTTTATTTTAAATTGTTTTTCATTTTACATACCAACCACAGTTCCCCCTCCGTCCTCTCCTCCCACTCCTTCCTCCCAGCTCCCCCACCACCACACCCCACATCTACTCCTCAAAGAGGGTAAAGCATCCCATGAGAAGTCAACAAAGCCTGGCATATAAGTTGAGGCAGGACCAAGCCCCTCCCCTCTGCATCAAGGCTGAGCAAGGCTTCCCTCCATAGGGAATAGGCTCCAAAAAGCCAGCTCATGCACCTGGGATAAGTCATGATCCCACTGCCAGGGGCCCCACAAACAGACCAGGCCACACAACTGTCACCCACATGCAGAGGGCCTAGTTTGGTCCCATGCAGGCTTCCCAGCTGTCAGTCCAGAGTCTGTGAGCTCCCACTAGCTTGGGTCAGCTGTCTCTGTGGGTTTCCCTGTTGTGATTTTGATACCCCTTGCTCCTGTAATCCCTCCTCCCTCTCTTCAAATGAACTCCAGGAGCTTGGCCCATCTGCTTCCATCGGTTACGGGATGAAGGTTCTATGATGACAATTAGGGTAGTCACCAAACTGATTACCGGGGTAGGCCAGTTCAGGCACCCTCTCCACTATTGCTAGGAATCTTAGCTGGGGTCATCCTTGTGGATTCTGGGAATTTCCCTAGCACCAGGTTTCCCCTTAGCCCCATAACAGCTCCCTCTATCAAGATATCTCTTTCATTGCTCTCCCTCTCTGAACCTTCCCCAACTCAGCCATCTTGATCCCTCATGTTCCCATCCCCCATCTCCCCTCCCAGTTTACCTAGGAGATCTTATCTATTTCTCCTTTCCAGGACGATCCATGTGTGTCCCTCTTAGGGTCCTCTTTGTTACATAACTTCTCTGGGGTTGTGGATTGTAGCCTGGTTATCCTTTTTGCTTTACATCTAGTATCCACTTAGGAGTGAGTACCTACTGTGTTTGTCTTTCTGGGTCTGGGTTACCTCACTCAGGATGATTTTTCTAGTTCCATCCATTTGCCTGTAAATTTCATGATGTCAATTTTTTTAAGCTAAGTAATACTCTATTGTGTAAATGTACCACATTTTCTTTATCCGTTCTTCAGTTGAGGGGCATCTAGGTTGTTTTCAGGTTTTGGTTATTATGAATAATGCTGCTATGAACATAGTTGAGCAAGTGTCCTTGTAGTATGGTTGGGCATCCTTTGAGTATACGACCAAGAGGGTTTTAGCTGGTTCTTGAGGTAGATTGAGTCCCAGTTTTCTGAGAAACCATCATACTGATTTCCACAGTGGTTGTACAAGTTTGCACTCCCACCAGCAGGGGAGGAGTGTTCCCCTTGCTCCACATCCTCTCCAACATAAGCTGTCATCAGTGTTTTTTTTTATATCTTAGCCATTCTGACAGGTGTAAGATGTATCTGAGTTGTTTTGATCTGAATTTCCCTGATGACTAAGGATGTTGAGCCGTTCTTAAATGTCTTTCAGCCATTTGAGATTCCTCTGTTGAGAATTCTTTGTTTAGATCTGCACCCCATTTTTTAATTGGATTATTTGGTATTTTGACGTCTAGTTTCTTGAGTTTTTTTTTATATATTTTGGAGATCAGCCCTCTGTCAGATGTGGGGTTGGTGAAGATCTTTTCCCATTAAAACAGTATATGGGAGTAAGAGAGAAGGCTCAGTGACTAATGGCCCTGACTGCTATTCCAGAGGACCCTGGTTTGATTCCCAGCACCCACATGGCTGCTCACAATCACCTGTAACTCCAGTTCTAGGGGATCCAGTGCCCTCTTCTGGCCTCCATGGGCACCAGGTACACATGTGGTACACAGATATACTTGTAGGTAAAACACATACATCAAATAAAAAAATTTAATTGGCTCATTTAAAAAAATAAGAATGTTTAAAAGTTACTATAAACTTTATTGGTATTATCTTTTTCTCCAACTTCTTCTCCTCTGCAAATTGTTTTTATCTTTTATAATTCAGTAATATAAGTAATAAATTTTCAACATTAGTTTTCCTCTGGGTCCCAGTTGGATATTAGTGTATTTCTTGGATTTTTCCCAATTGACTTAAGTTGTTTATGAAATGTTTAAAATTTCTAAAAAGCTGAATAGAGGTTTGTTTGTTTGTTTGTTTGTTTGTTTGTTTGAGGCAGAGTTTCTGCTACAAGCTCAGAACCCCAGGGCTCTATAGATCTGAAGTTGCTACAGCTTTCCACTAGACTCAAGATATGGACAAGGTTGGGGTAGTTGGAGGAAAATCCATTTTTCTGGCCTTTTTCAGCTTCTAGAAGCTTCTCACTTTCTTTGGCTCATAGCCCCTTCCTCTGTCTTCAACATCAGCACAGCTGCATTTCTCTGACCCTCTGCTATCACATCTGGTTTGTTGATGACAGACAGAAACAGCTCTAGGTTTCCTTTGTTGGTGGTGGCTTGTTGTTGTTTTCTGTTTGTTTTGAAAAAAGATCTGAAAATGTACTCAGACTGGCCTCTGGCTTCAGGTGCTGTCTCGGCTTCCTGGAGTGTTAAGATTGTAAGTGTGAGCCACCAAACTAAGCTGTTTTTGTAAGGATACATACAATTAGAGTAGGTTTACCCAGCTAATTCAGTTAGGTATCTGCAGCCCAAGGTCTTTAAATGCACCCTCAGAGCCTCGGTGGGGCTTAGAAGGCAGACAGATAGATACAGAGTATGTCAACAACTATGGCTCAACACAGAGTATGTCCACATTGTGGCTCAACAGTATGGGCTAATACAATCAAGAGTCATAGAAGCTGGTGAGGCAGAAAGTGGGGAGGTCATTCCACACTGAGAGGAAGAAGTGTGGGATGCTGAGTGGACGGGAGTCACCTTGAGACCAGTTAGCTTTGTCAACCAGAGCTTTCTGAAGGAAGATTGTAGATATAGACACATACAAGCAAGGTATAGATGCTCATTTCCTTGTTTGAACCCACATACGGGACCTTTTACAGCCCCTGGGATCTTTCTCCTCCTTCGGGGGCTCCTTAGGAACTGCGGCAGCCTCATTTGGTTTTCTGCCTACATTAGTTAGGTCTCTGTCACCGTGACAAATTGCCTGGCAGAGGAGGAAGGGTTTATTCTGGCTCACGATTTCTAGCAGAGAAGGTGGGGTACAGTGACTCGTTGACAGTGGGAGCATGTGGCAGGGCCCAAGACAGGAAGAGTCAGGAACTATATGCTCCCAAGGGCCCACCCTCAGTCACCTTCCTCCTGCTATGTCCTACATCCTGAAGTCTGCAGCCTCCCAAGACAGTGCCACAAGCTAGAGGCTAGGTGTTCAAATACACGGCATTTTAGACTCAAGCCTGTAGAGCAGTGGTCTGATGAGATACTCCTTTACATGTTGCTGAGGACCTTTGTACTATCATGCGGCTTCTCAGTGACTGACTGGAGATTTTCATGCTCCTTGATGGCTGGCTCCTCCAGCCTCATCAAGTTGGAGTCTTCTTTAATTTTCTGCTTAAAACAGTGTTCATGGACACATGCATGTATGTGGGTATTGATCATCCATCTATCTATCTATCTATCTATCTATCTATCTATCTATCTATCTATCTATCATCTTTCTATCTATCCATCTACTTATTAATCCTCTATTCATCTATGTATACCTAGCTCTCTCCTCTACAGCTTTATACAACCCACATGCTTACTTGATTGTATGATCTGGGCTCACTTGCTTCCCAAGAATCTCTACAAATGTATTTCTGAAGCTTGCCCTGATTTTTCCTAACTTTTTCTGACTGAATAGACAGGAATTCCCTACTGTAGACAAACCTGGGAAGGACCATTTCTTTTTGCTCTCATATTATTTAGCACATCTTCCAGGTGAGTCTTACAGAATCTTATCACACAGCCAGAGTGAGCATCTGAGTCCTTCTGACTCAAGCACGTGTTCCCTCCACACTGCGGTGACCACCATGCTCCCGGTGAGGGCACGAATGCACATAGACACACCCACACACGTGCACACATGCATGCACATGCTCAGATGCATGCATACTCACATATCCACTTTAAAAATAGCATAGCAGATAGATATTAAAGCCATGCCTAATGAAATGCCAACGGTCCATGCCGACGGAGTTGCCAGGAGGATTTCACAGTAAAGACAAAGGAGGCTGCACATGTCAGAGCTCCTTGGCACAGGCCAAGAACTTCCAAGCATGACTTTCAACTTGACCTACATCTCTAGAGTCTGAGGATGCCTCCCAGGGGCTGCAGTTGCCTGTGTATGAACTCTCTCTCTCAGCTGACTTTGCAGAGGCATGCTCATTGGGAGACTAGTGAGGCCCTTTGGAAAGCCCCAACTGGATGCCAGATCCTCTGCAAATTCCCACTTCTACTTTGCTCTTCAGAGTTGCTACCTGTTGTGACACGGGTCCATCTCAACCCTTCCTGTGAGTCCCTTCCTGTTCCTTCATGCTGTTTTTGTTGCCTCCCAGGGTAGGAGCCACACAATGAGCAGGAAGGCCCTAGGGAGGCTGCTTCTGCATTTTAGTTTAAGAACAGAGACAGGTTGCTATTTTTAGCTTTGCATGGGAAAGTCCAAGGGAGCAGGGAGAGCGTGGATCTGCCAGAAATCCCTTTCTGGGATGGCTGCCATCTCCACTGATATGGGCAAGAGAGGTGGTGATGTCTCTGACACTCTAATGATACCACAACACCCCCCTGGGGCACCTGGACCAGTCACCTTGGAGAACTGGATTTCTCTTGGTAGGACAGACATTCTCTGCCTGCTTCAGGCTAAGGGGGCCGAGAAGGCAGAGTGAGAGTCACTATTCTCTGAAAATAGGGAATGTGAATATGACCAATGCTAATGAGGAGTGTTGAGGGGGAAGATGAGCATCATGTCTAGAGGGACAGCTGGGTATTGCTGAGGGAGCTGCCTATGGCGCAGAGCAGAAGATGGCCCAGCATGAAGGATGAGAACCAACCACGGGTGACAGAAGGAAGCACCAAAAGATGAAGCAAGTGTGGAGACCGAAGACTGGACAGGCCAACCAAGGGTCCCACGGAAGAACAAGAACAAGAGAAGTTTGTTTTGGACCCGAAAAGCTGGACTGTGCCGGGGGGACAGGCACAAGCAGAGGGAGCTGGAGAGGCATTGTAAGGTCAGGGAGCCGGTAGACAAACACTGCTTCAGCTGATGGGCCGGGCTGGGCCTGAGGGAGGAAGAGCAGTGAGGAAAGGGGGTGAAAGGGCTTCAGGCCCTCTGTGACGTCCCTCCACGCAGGCTCAGCCCACTGCTCCACCTCCTCTGTCTCAGGTCCCCCGCCACATGCCACAGGCCAAGACAGCTGTTCACCTGTGTCATGTCTGGAGAGAATATTGCACTCTCTGGATGTGATGTCCCGTATTGGGGGAGATACTACCTACCTTCATATAGGATGGCCCTCCCTCCCTCCTTCCCTCCCTCCTTCCCTCCTTCCCTCCCTCCCTCCCTCCCTCCTTCCCTCCTTCCCTCTCTCCCTTCCTCCTTCTCCTCCTCCTTCTTCTCCTTCTCCTTCTCCTTCTCCTTCTCCTTCTCCTTCTCCTTCTCCTTCTCCTTCTCCTTCTTCTTCTTCTTCTTCTTCTTCTTCTTCTTCTTCTTCTTCTTCTTCTTCTTCTCTCTCTCTCTCTCTCTCTCTCTCTCTCTCTCTCTCTCTCTCTCTCTCTCACTTTAGCCCAGGCTGTCATCGAACTCATAACCTTCCTGCCTCAGCCTGGCTTTTGTTGTTTATCTTTTCTCTCCTTTTGCCACTCACTCCCCTCCCATCTCCTCTAACCTAGGGTTAGAGAAGGAGAAAATGAACACCAACTTGTTTCCTGACCTCTGGACATGTGCCATGGCAAGTGCCTCAGATCACATACAACAACAACAACAACAAAATTTAAAGAAATAGAGCTTTAGGAAAACACAAGAAATTCATAGAAAAGATAAACTTGATAGTTACAGCCACAATGCAAACCAATCCTGCCAGAAATAACAACTCCAAGGAACCAGAGATCACTGGAGGAACCCTCTCCAGGTGAGAAGGGGTGTAAGTAATCTGCTGGAGTTTCCAGGCCTGACTGTGTGCGGCCACACACTAAGATGCCCACTGCAGGGCAGTGGTCGGGGAGATTCAGTCCTCTGATGCTGCCTGCAGCAGCCTGGGGAGTTCTCCTCAGAGACCTAACTTCCAAGGGCACTGCTGAAAAGAATCTGAGGACTAGTCAGTGTGAACGGAGCTGGAGTTTGTTAGGAAATGGTTCCAGTACAGCTTCAGACACGGTATTAGGAGGAGACTTCAGAAAAGGACAAGGTTACACACTCCAGTGGGCATGGGCTTCGAAAGATAGTCTGTGTTGGTTTCCTTTTAAGAAGGCAGTGGAGCTGTGTAAACCCCTGACAAATGTCAGCCTCCAAAACGTGTCATTGATGCCCATATTCCCATCTTTGCTGGCACAGAAGTCTGTGGTTTCTTCTTTCCACCTGGACGTATGAAACTTTTCCTCTGGTAAATACCTGGCACACAAAGTGAGAGCTTCTGGCCTGTTACAGCTCTAGCTTTTCTTAAGATTAAATAGACACACCCCAAACACAACCCTCTCTCCCCAAGAGCATTTGACAATCAGCCACATTCTTGGGAAGTTGGAACGGTATCACATTCTGGAAGCTCAGCAAAGCCTGCCTTTGCCTGAGCGTTCAGATCGCAAATGCTCGGAGCTCCAGGCCTCAAAATCTCTCTGTGGGCAGTTTCTCTCTCAGATGTGAGACACTGAATATCTTCCAGAAACAAACTGATAGCCACACACCTCAGGGGGTCTAGAGAGATGGCTCAGCAGTTAAGAGCATGTATTGCTTTTGCTGAGAACCCAAGGTAAGTTCCTAGCATCATGTCTAGCAGCTCCCATCACCTGTACCTCCTGGCTTACGGGAGTCAAATGCCTCAGGCTTCTGTGGGCATCTGCTCTCTCATGTACATACTTCCCCATATACACAATTTAAAAATAATAAAAACCAGTCTTAAAAAAGCCCTTGGGGTTAGAAGTTATTCTTAGCATGTGTCCTTTACTCTGATGACTGTAAGGGTTTTCTTGGGGTGAGGATGATACACAGTCTTGCTCAGTAGCCCAGGCTGGCCTTGAACTAGCCTCATGACCCTCTTGCTTCAGTCTCCCAAGTTCTGGAACTGCATACCACCACACCTACCCTCCAATCACAGTTTTAATGGAAACAATAGATATGTGACAGTTGGGGCAAAGCATGTCCAGACAATGCCTTTGCAGAGAGTGTTAGGCTTTGGGGATGCTGTCTACCATTAGCTAGGTTCCTTGAATAGAGACTCAGAGACGAGGCACTTTCTTTCTCTTCTTGTATGAGTGTTCCTAGCAAAGCGAGCAGGAGTGTAATGCACGGGATCGGCATGGAAAGGTGCCAAGGAAAGAGGTGACATGAAGCTAAGTCCTGCAGCAGCTCTCAGGGCACAGGAAGGGCACATATCTAGGTTGTCCTGCTCAGGCGCCAAGGGGTGGAATATTTTTCTCCTGCACATGAGTGCTTCTGGAATGCTCCACAGATGCAGATTCTGACACAGTTTCTGGGCAGGCACAGTAGGCCCTGGCCCCTGACAGCAGCCTCCACACCAGTGTGGGGAGGGAAGTGCCTGCCAGGCTGTGTCAATGCAGCAGACACTCACTGATCACAGTAATGGGACAGCCTGGGCCTCTTTGTGGCTCTTAAGTCTCTTCATGTCCCCAGAAGTGTCTCATTTGCTTCAAGATACAAACAGATGCCACTTACGGCCATACACAGATGAAGAAATGGCCAGCACAGAGGTGTTACCAGCTCCATCTGACAATGCTGTCTTCTTGCTGGGCCAGGGTTCAAGATGGCTCAGGCTGGCTGGAGGAGCTCTTTCCTTCCTCTTTAAGAGAATTCAGCCTCATTAGAGTGCCCAGCCTTCTCTGGTTTCTGGAATGGCTTGAGGACATTTCTGTAGCACGAATCCTAATTGGTCTTAATAAAAACCCAGAGTCAGATATCAGGGTAAATGCTGAAAAACCAGAGAAGTAGAGCAGTCAGCCACTGGTTCTTACCTCTACCGAATCCTCAGCCAAAAGGGGGAGAACTCCTGTCTCCTCCCGCTTTATACTCCTCTCTCCACCCAGCCATATCACTTCCTGTCTCAACCTCCCTAGTGCTGGGATTAATGGTATGTGTACCTCCCAAGTACTGGGAAAAAGGCATGAGATCCCAAGTGCCGGGATTAAAGGTGTGTGCCACCACTGCCTGGCTTCTGTGGCTAACTGGTGGCTGGCTTTGCCCTCTGATCTTCAGGCAAGCTTTATTTGTTAGAGCATACACAAACTATCCCCACACATTTCTGCTGCTTTTCTCAGTGAGTGTTCTCTCTGAGGCCATGCCCTCTCTGTCTGCTCTTCATCTTCCTCGCTTCTGTCCTACCTGTCTTCAAGCACAGCATCCAGGGTGCTTCATGATCCAATCCCACATGTGTCTTAATTAGGGTTCCTATGGCATGACCACAAGCAACTCGGAGCAGAAAGGGCTTATTTCAGCTTACAATTCCAGGTTGTGCTCCATCACTGACGGAGGTCAGAACAGGAACTCAAGCAGGGCAGGAACCTGGAGGTGGGAGCTAAAGCAGAGGCC